>NW_017306059.1:3645401-3657505 GCF_001594115.1 Trachymyrmex septentrionalis | reverse complement strand
TATATATATATATATATATAGAGTTATTTTTCAAACTAAACTGTTTAAAAATATTCTCATAGCTTTTCTTAATATTTTCCAGGAAATGTGTTTTATTAAAAATGCATATTCAATGATAATCTCTGTCTTACTCTGTATCAAGCTTAACCTCGACAGATAACAGAAGTAATAGTAGTATATAAGGATTAAAGCAACGTAAACGGATGTAGGTAGTACCTTGATGAGGATTTTCCTCGGCGTCATTCACGCATTATGATAATCCTGTATTCTCCGTTCTTCAATTATTCATGAAACTCGCTCCGACTTTCCTGCTTAGGCTTCTCTTCGCGGAAGCAGATATTAGTGCAATTTCTGTGCGTTCTCAAAGCTACACGTATTTCCAGATTTTTCAAAACGAATACAACTCGCGTATAACATGTACTTATCCTCGTCATTCGAACTCACGTAACCTTTGGATCGATGCACTATCAACACAGCTGTCTGAAGATAGGCCTGCAACGTGTTTGCATTTGCTCGATTTAACACATATATCTCTCTCTATCGTATCCTCTTTTCCTCAAAAATATAAAAAAAAAAAAGTACAATTTTGTCCCACAAAATATGCAACTCTCTAAAGACATTAAAATCTTATGAGATTCGCGACGGGATTATATTACATTTTGTGTAACAACGTTTTGTGTCATCTACTAAATTAGCATTTCATATTAAATTAATAATCAATTGTTTGCGAATTGCTTTGAACTTTGTGGTGAACAAGATCATAAAATAGAAGACCAAGCGTTTTTTGCGTGAATAACGAAGAAATATGAAGATTAAACTAAGCACATCGAAGCAAGACCGCTCCTTTTCCGTCTAAAGTTCTTTGTTTTCTCACTTCTGATTCACTGGCCTTCGCGGGGAATTCCTTTATCTGTTATCTGCGTTCATTGAATACAGTAGACTTCATTTATAATGTAGGACGGGCAGATCATACGCTCGCTAATTGTAAGTTAATTAGGAGAATGTTTGCAAGTGCAACGTAATCAGAATTATTATGAATACACACTTGATCGATGTAAGTCAAACGATTTGCATGCAATTATTAGCTCTAGCGAGCAAAGGCAAACTTTGAAAGATCTAGTGCTACTTGTATGAAGTATGTTTAAGCCGAAAGTAATCACCTAATTTTTTTTACGTAAACGATCACTTCACGATCATTTTATGAAACTGGGAAGTTTTTATTCTACTAATTAAAATCACATACTATTAACAACATTTTCCATTGCTTTTCTCCGATTTATTAGTATTTGAGAATATTATGAATATAAATATTATGATTTAATCGCAATTTTCTGAAAGTAAAAACCAAACAAAAGTTAATTGGAATAAGCGTGTTAAGTAGCTGTGACAGTATTTCTGAAAAATAAAGATTTTCAACAAAATAACGCTTTTTTATCGCGGATTTTCAATAAAATTGCATATTTACAGATTTGTAAAGAATACAGTTACTAAAAAAGAAAAAATGTATTACAAAAATATGCATAAAAAAACAACACTTAATAATTGTTTTCGCCACTGAGCTTAGCTGAGGTATAAAAATATCCTAGATGACGATTCCCGGGTTAAAAATATAACAAAGCGTATTGCCAAATTCAATATAATAGTGTATCAAGTATGATTGTGTAACAATTTTGAAAATTACATTTCGCTTTATTTCGATTTTGAATTATTATTAATGGAATGTGTTCTTGTTTGGAATAGCAAAACATACACATTCGCGCGAAAATAGCTCTTGCGATATTAACATGACACGGAAAGTGCTATTATTAAGACGTATTATTCTCGTACCTCTCGATTGTTTATAATTGAATACACCGCGGTGCATTTGTCATTACGAGCGTATCTCATTCGTCTTACATCACTCACATGCATCCAAGGATCTACGAGTACGTATGCACCTGCGCACTGCAACCCGCACCTGCGGTTGCGAAAATACAATGCAAAAAGTCACTCCAGCGATATGCGCTCAAAGATAGAAAGAAGCGTTTTTGTCAAAGTGAAAGAAAAGAAAGCTTTAGGATGATCAATAATCATCGCTAAGTTGGGAGCGATAAATTATTAAATCAATAACGAATATTGAAAAATTGTCAATACTAGAAATAACGTAAAGATAATTTCGTCAAAGGGAAAATATTGACAATGTAGGTCACATTTTCGCGTAATGACGAAATGGCTGAACAAACTTTTTTGGCGGACCGCCGTTGTCTCTACTGACGTAAACGTAGATAACAATAAATATTTAGAAATTAACATCCGTTTATCAAGCACACGTACTAACGTTGAATAATTGGGAAAATAAATGTTGGTCGTTCGCGGATTCTTAAATCTCCGTGATCCAAGGGGGGACTTAAAAAAAAAGACCGAAGCGAATTTTCAATTTGAATTATTCTGCCCCAAATTCAAACACAAACGAAAAAAACCGAGAAACATTTTTCATCCACCTTCCCAAAACATCCACTCCGAGGAAAACTTTTACTCGATGCAATATTGTATACAGTTACGTAAATTTCGAATAAAATTTTCCACGAAGAGGAACCTTTCGGAATGTAGACTTAAAAATGTCGAAAGGGTGTTTTTCAGAGTTTTTCCAGAATTTTTTCCGATTTCGTAGAGCTCAAAAATACATTCAGGTACTGGTCAGTGACCCGGTTGGATTAGGAAAAAAAACCAGTGGGAAAAAACATTCGACCACTCAAGTGACAATTGCCGGTGTGGAAAGCAACCGAGAGCGGCAAAACATCGGAACGCGTGCATTTACAAAGTCAAGCCGTGAGTCGTGTCACGATCTGCGTAACGATCGTGACACACCTGTGGGCGTAACTTGGGACGGGAGAAAAAAAGAAACAAGAGCGGAAAAACATCAGATATGGACTAACCGTGAAAACGACAAAACAATTCCAATGAACATTAGGTTCGAGCTCGACCATTTATTTGGTTTTCTTATAGACTTATATGTATATCAGACGTCGTTTTTACGTTTTATCTTGCGACGGTTCTCGAAAGTAAAATAACGAGGCTAAGCCTGAAATGTGCGTCTGAGTCACGAAGGAAACCTGCGTATCCCTGCGATTAGATTAGAGCGAGTATGGCGGCAGCCGGTATGGCTAAACCGTTAGCATTCCAGCGAGAAGGTAAGCTCGCTCAAATCGGACCATTACCGTGCTGCTTGAAGCGAACCCGCTCCGCTCCAAGGTTCCGGCAGGCATTCGCAGTAGTCGCAGTTGAGTCGCAGTTGCAGTGATCTACGGACACTCCAGTCGCCGCAGGTCGATGCGAATCGTAGTGCTTATCGTAAACTTCGCTCTCCCTCCTCGTACAAGCTGTCCCCCTCTTCGCAGAACGTCTCTTGCGAGTTAAATTTTCTGGATTGCTCCGGGTTCCTCAGCGGACCGCTAGAGAAAAAAAAAAGAGAAATCTTCGTCTAGGCAACGACGATTACGACGGCACGCGGCACGCGGCGGTTTCGATCTTGGATCACGGAGAACGGAAAACACGAATCGTACGACGCGGAGGTCGCGACACGTCGCTTTGTTTGTTCTGTTAACGTCGTCGTCGCGGCGAACTCGCGCGACGAGTCCGCTCGCATTCGAGCTCGGGCACAATACTAACAGTCGCCGGCTCGTGTGATTACCCAGCCGGGGCCTGGAGAACGGGCTCTCCTGTGTGTGCCCGCCGGTTAACGATACTTCGTTCGCTTCGTTGCAGCCCGTGCTCCATTCGCTGTCCTCCTCTTCCACATTCCTCTCGCTCTCCTCCCGCACTTCCCCCGCGCGTTCCCCCTCTCCCCTCCCCTCCCCTCCCCGCGCTCCTGCCGCCCCTCTTTCTCTTTCTCTCGTTATGAATCACTCTCTTTGTCGCGTTGTCTGTCCGTCACGCACGCACTCACTCTCCTCACTCTTCCACCCGACTACTGACCTTTCCGTCCTTCTCTTCGCGGCTCGTTTCTCTCTTTAGCCGTTTCTGTCCCTCCCCCTACGTCGGATCTCTCTGAATCTCATACAGTATCTCCTCGAATCGAGTCTACGAATTATCCGCGACGCTTGGAGCCTGGCTTCATCAAGGTCCTCCGTTAGCATTAAACGCTAACGAGTACGTACGCTAATCGTGGCGATAACTTCGTTAACTAACTTGTCGGGGGCAATTTCAGGCACCGCGCGATACCGTATCAATCTCACCCGAACGATATATAACATCTTACGCTACGCGCGTAGTTAGTTAATAGTTTGCGCTGCAATTTTATGTAATGCGATTAAGCGCAATAGCTGCGCCCAACGGGGAAAGGGCATGTAGCTTTCCAACTGTTGGAAGATTCTTTAATAATGGTTTAGGCCCGGCGCGCACAATGGAAGAAATACAATATATATATAAGGACAGGAATGAATATTAAATATTAGAGAAAGAAAAAAAAATGAAAAATAGAGGTAAAATTTAATAACGTGTTAATAATAATCTAATGTTATTAAATTTTATAATTATTTTATTAAGACCTTTACTTATCTGCCAATCTTTTACAGGTCAAATTTTTGGCTCGCAGCCCTTTTTCTTTTAACTTGGTTTTAAATTATTGAGCCGTTATACTATTATATAATTTTAATTAGAAGTTAAACGCACAATGGATGTAAATATAAGATATATTTACATTTTACCTTACAAAACATAACACATAATGGATATAAATAAAATCTTACATTTTATTTATATTCATTATGTGTTTACGTTTACTCTTTATTTTCAATTTTTTCTTTCTCTAATATTTAATATTCATTGCCGTTCTTAATATTTCTTCCATTGTGCGCAGAATTATCTTATACATTTGGATCTAGTAAGGAATTAAAGGCAAGATCAATCAATATTTTAACAAATTATAACAGTTGCTGTTTTTTTTTTTTACTGAAAGCAGTCAATGATTTCCACATGAATCATTCTCTTTCCTTCTTTCCCTCTTCTTCTTCTCTTCTTTTGACAAATCTTGATAAGATATACGCCATTTTCGCGCGATACAAGCACCATCTTCGCTAAATTACTCCACAATTTTAAAGTGATTTGATAAGATCTCGTGCAACGGAACTCGTCGTTTCTTTTATACGCAGGACAAGTTCTCTTCGGAGAAACTTGAGCCGACTCCTTCCGAGTAAAAATTATTATACCAAAAAAAAGTGGTAATTATAAAGCTATTTACCGCTGAGAAAATCAAGAGTTTCAAGAATGTAAATAGACAACAGAGGTTCATCTTCGGTTAATCTTAAACGGGCTTTAATCGAATGGAAATTCTACTTGAGAAATTCAACGGGCGAAATAATTAATGTTGAGCATTAAAAAATTGCGACGAGCGTTTGGTGCGCCATTTAATTTTCCGCTGAGGAAAAATCAATTTCCGAGAACTAGCCTCGGGAACTTGTCATTACAATTTTATAGCGCGCTGGCATGGACGGTACGTTGTAATATTACGCATTAAACTTGTCGAATGTGTCAACCGGTATTTTGATTTGTATGCGTGTCCTATTTATACGCGGTTCTGCATGTGGGACACGTAAACATGCATAATTGAAATAACGAGAGACGATATAATAAAAAGCACAGGAAACATTCTAATATACATTAGAACTTTTCTCTGTTTACAAGTACGTGTCCGCTGCGAGACATTGTATTGTAATACGTCCGTACATGAATACGCATAAATACGGTTGTGTTCAAGCGCTGCTGCGGCTTGAAATTGAGCCAGCCCGAATCCCCGCAGTTTCCCTTTCGTCTAATATCAGTTTAAACGAGACCGCCGAGTGCATTTCAGCAAAGCGCTCCAGCGAGTAGCTCTTTGCACACTAATAAAACATAACGGGATTCAGTCGTCCGGTACTCGAACTCGCTGTAAGAAACAAGTACGCCTATATCGCTCTGGGCGCGTCGGCTAAAACCTTTGGGCACGAACATGCGGAATTATCTGTGCAAAAAAAAAAAAAAAGAGAAAATATCCAAGGGCCTTGTGAATATTTCAGAAACGCTCTTTGGACGAGCAGGTGTAATTAGACCGCACTTAGACTGTCCTGTGGATCTTTGAAAAGTCATTGAAAAACCGACTTGTCTCTTCAGGATCGCCGAAATTGGCTGCGATCTTCATAACAGCATTTCTAACATCTTAGAAAAGAACACGATCAATCGCTAGAAATTAAAATGCCTATAACGGTCGAAGGCTGGATCTTCATCGCTTAAATCATTCAATCTTGAATTACTATATACATACCATGTTGTAGTCTTTCGAATTGCGCGCCGAATTGTTTTTCCGGATTAAACGCAATTAAACTACTCTAGTAATCGCGAATTAAATCTACGAAAAGAATTGTTTCAAAATTATAATTTACATTGACAGCAATTTGCTTGATCTTAAGGTATGTCGAAGACAAAATTGATAACAACGTAGAAACAAGCGCATGCTTATACACAATCAATTGTCGGTAATTTTTATCAGTTTCGCACTCTTTCTCTCGCGTCGAGGCTGATTACCTTACAGCGGACGCTCCTCCGTTTCGCTTAGTGGTGAGACAATACTATGCGGTCGCAGTGGCCAGTTGAAAAATAGCGGTCGTTGCACCGTGAATTTTTTATATGGCCGCGGACGAGCCAAGCACGCGACATGTCGGGCGATGCGTTACGGATAACTCGTAATGTGGACGTGGGCGCTGAATAATAGCTACTTGTGGAGGAAGAGCTTCGATTCCGCGCAATTCATAGCCGCGCCGCGCTACGAGACGCTCTCTCGTACCGGAATGCAATTTGTATTAGCAATGATATATCAGTAATTGCAACATCACGGAGGGCAGGGAGCGCAACTCCACTCGCGACAAGTCCGCCGTTCGCATTCGCATATTCGTGATATCGCGAGTACAGCGGAGATTACCATGTCCAACTATAACGACATTACCTTCTGTCATCGAACCGCGTCGTTTATCGCCGGTTCTGCAATCGCGTTGCAATTATAAGGGATATTCGCTCCGCAAATAGGATGTTATCAGTTTGCATTTACGAAAAAAAAAAAAAAAGAAAAGAAACAATCGCTAAATAATAAATACGATAATAAAATAAATAACGATAAATAAAGGGCAAAAAGACAAATACATTTTTGAAAATTGTCACGCAATTAAAAAGAATAAATTACAAATAGAGAAAAGTAAAATTGAAAAAATATAATAAAATAAAAACTCAGTTTAAATAAAAAGTAAATTACAAAGTTTCGGCTAGCTCGGATTGAGCCCTCTTCAGACATTAACCTATCGTAAAAATCGCTGTACAAAATTAATTATCGGAAATGTCCGCATATTCACTATAATCACAGTTCGGGTGAGTCTTGATGTAGAACTCGACATTATTCACATACGAACAGTCAAATGTGTTTCATATCTCTTGGAAAAAGTTCTAATTGATAAAAAAGAGAAAAAGACGATAACAAGACTTTCGTCTCCTACTCTGTCACTTTCTTTCCCTTTTTACAAAATTTATATTATTTGTTCGTATTATTATAAATTTATATAATTACTTGACTACCATTTATTATAAATTTATATTTATTTGATTATTTATTAATCTGCTTCAGTTAATAATGTTTTAAATTGTACAAAAAAAGATTAATGCGAATGCAGTTCATCAAGATATGATATTTCGAGTTTTAGAAAATAAGCTGCTAACTCAGTATCCTTATTCCCAGGCGTTCTATAATTCATCGAAAAATACATTTCTCCGAAAGGCTGTTTGTTCGGGCCACCTAAATATTTATTTCCGAAACGTTGAGCTAAGTTTCTCGCCGTCCATCAAGCTGGCAAGAATTGTTCTTGACGAACTCGTGGAACGAGCGTTACAACTTGCGTCCCTATGGATGCGGAATACGTCTGTCTAGAATCCGAGTCCTGTATTCATATCGTACGCCTATATGACACTGAATATATTTTACGTATTAATCTCGAATATGTATGCATTTATGTCCCAAATGCGAATTCTGCTTGTCTCATTTGTATACATTTGTGACTCAGACGGCGCGGCGATCTCGTGTTGCACAGAGCTCGCGTACGATACGTTACACGTAATCGTGTTGCAAGATGAGAGGTCAAGGAACGCCTGGGGAAAAGACGCGCTTCCCATACTTATCAAATACGTTTCTTACCTAGAGACGCGGTAATCATGATAATTGATTGTAATTCGCTATTAGCCTTCGAAAACGCAATTGGAATCGCATGACCGCGTTTAGCGCGTTAAATGCGGCGTGGCCTAGGCGAACCCGAGTGACCCCGTGGTGTGCTCGCCAGGTACGAGGTCGTACCTGAACACGCACGCGTAACGGCTGCGGACGAGCACCCCGAAAACGACGTTAAATCAGCAGCACGCGGCGCGCAGCTATAGCTGTGAGGTATTCGTCTCGAGGTTGCGCTCGGGTGGTTGCACCACCTCGGGTAATTTTTCAAAGTGTGTTGCCGACTTTAACTGTGCATTCGACTCTGACTGGCTAAGTTTACCTCGTTCATGAGGATCGGGGCGGAAACAAAACGTAGAAGTCGAAAAGGCTATGAACTGCCCACTGTGATCTAAATAGACTAATCATAGTCGATTATTCTCTTCACATTCGATTCGACGCGACTTTAGAAGTCCTGGGCTTAACGAAATATTGCGCAATGAAAGAAACATTAAGAACAGGAATAAACATTAAGTATTACGAATACAGGTTAAACGTAATATTTGTGTGTACTGTGTCTTAATAATTTATGTTCGTTATGAGTTGCGTTTAATCTGTATTCATATTTCTTTTGTTTGTTATGTATTATATTCATTCTTTGATATTTCTTTTATTACGCGCTTATTATCGATCTATAATTCCTATGTATCAATAAATCTGTAAAATTCAGTACAATATGTTAGTCTATATATCTTTTTATAGATAAATATAAAAGATATCCACTCTTGGCCATTATGTACGTTTTATTATTTAAAATGTAATATAAGAAAATTGGTTCAATGATATTTCAATATTAATTATTTACAAATTCACACTACTTTTGTTTTCGTAGAATTTATTTTATAACATACATAACGTTGCTCGGCGGAAACCGCGAGAAGGTGGTGGTTTCTTCCGTCAAGAGGGAAATGTAAAAAATTTACTTAAAATTTATGTGTTATAATATCACACTTACGCGATATAAAATAATAGAAATTATAAGTTTAAATTATTGCATTAATAAAAAAATTAATTTTTAACTTTAAATCTTAAAATAAATTATTTTTTACATTTTCCTGAGAGCGTGTGTGTGTGTTTTTATACGTTTATTTTCTTTGAATCTAGTGTCTGTCTCATGAAAAAAAAAATAGTTCTATAAATTTATAACTTTAAAGTTTAGGTAGTACCCTCAACTAGTAAATTAGTTAACAAAGTAATAAGAGTAGTACTTTGAATATTACAAAAATATAGTAAAATACTATTAAAATATAGTATTCAGTTCTATTTTAATTCTTATTACTTTGTAAAACTAGTTGCAAGTGCATTTAAATTGTGGAGCTCTCAAGTTGTCAGAACTATTTTTTGTCTCTTACAATTAATGTAGAAACAGACAAGATTTCTTAAATGCTTGTTCTTTTCAAGTGTGATCATTTTTTAACATTTTAATTATTGAATATATACGATTTTAATCTACTGACGAGGGACCGACAATATCACTGCTACCCGCAGCATGTAGTCTTAAAGTGCTACGATGTTTTTTGGCAGGATATAATTTCTTCGCTATAAGAGACAAATGCTTTTCCTCAACTTTCATGTTTATATATGTATTTCCTCTTGCTTTTAATGCTGACTTAAAAATGCAATTATCTTTAACATAAGTCGGCGAAAGTGCGGTGCGTTTTCCTTTTTAAGAAGGAAATTATAGGAAATGTACTCTCTCGGATCGGCGTTTGAATTTGGAAGTGATCGTATACAGTTCAGAACACTTGTTAAGTTTGGATATTTTGTAACATTATTTGGATGCTGACATTTCAAAATGTTTTTCCATATATTGTCAAAATTTAATTTGGAAAGACTTTCTGTCTTCTATTGCCAAATTTAATGGCAATGCGATCCATTCTTTCTTTAAAGAATCTTCATCAAAACAATCAATATATTGAAATGAAATCAATCAATATCAATATATTGATATAATCAAATCAATATATTGAAATTTTTCTTTATATAAAATATAAGGTTCTTTTATTGACAAATGATAATCATCATTATCATTAAATAATAATTTGTCATTAGTAGATGATAATTTGTTTTGTATTCTAATTTTGTAATATGCAGATTTCGCATGTTTCAGAAGAGATGTCATACATGAAAAATTTTTGCTACATACATTGCAGTAACAAAGACTATCATTGGATGATACTTTGCGTATCCACGATTTATATCGCACATCAGTAAGCCAAGCTTGTTGAAAGCTTCGCTTATATCTTTTTGTCACGCTTGTTTTATTACATGTTTCCATGTCGATGATAAAAAAATGGAAAAATTGAAAAATATGAAAAATATGAAAAAAGAAGAAAACGTATGTATGTGTTTTTATGCGCGCGAGTGCGCGATGTTAAAATGTAATGAATATTTGTAATAAATACCTAAAGCTATAAATAGCAAAATGTCCGTGTCATTTGCGACCAAAGGAACAAATGTGATTATTGCGCGTTGGAAAAATAATTACGAATCTTGTCGATGTGCGTTTTCAATGATGCCAACTCGCGTCGTTTCATTCGGCAAATGCGAACAAATCGCGAGTAGCCGACGTCCCGAAGACGCGATACAAGCAGAAGATGTCAGATTTGTTATATTTCATTATTATTTGATAATCACAGATTTTACGAAAAATATGGGAATTATTTCTGTAATAATTTGATATCGGTTTTGAACGTCCAATATAGCGATATTATTAATTATCCGTATTTTCGCAATACCATTATGGCTTTTCGATATAATGAAGCACCAATTTGAGGGTACTTCGATATGATATAAGTCCTGTATAAAATTAAAAATAATTTTTCCTACTTCAAAATATACGTAATAATATATCCTTCAGGTTTTAAAAAAATCCATTGCTTATATTTTCTTTGTTCCAAAAATATATTCTTTGTCCAAAAAAATTTCCAAAAATATCTTTTAATTTCGGGCCGTTTCCGTTTTTCCTCGTGTAAAGTTCGGTTGTTTCGAAGCAGCATATTAATTCAGATCAGAGATGATAAATGACATATGATAAATTAATTGCATGCATCTTTATTTTTTCATTTTCAAGCATTATAATTTCGTAATCTTCAAACTTGCAAATAGGCAAATTGAGAAATTTGCCATTATTTCCAGAATTATTTGTACGTGACATATCGATCCCCGAAGTGTCACGTAGAAATGTAAAATAATTTCTGGTACATTTTTCAGCTATTAAAAACTGCTGTTTACATCATCGATATGATGCCTCTATTCGAGATAGTCGAGCCTTAATAAATTCAACCATCGAGTTATAATATTATTTATCGCAATAACCCCAATGTAGAAAAAATATCTTTTTCATGCAACGCTTAAACAATATTAAGTATAAATCTTGACAGTTTTTAAAGGTTACTCATTAGCATATAAAATTATCAAATTATTCGTCAGTTTAATGCGTGACGTTACATACTCTATAACTTCGGTTTAGAACTATATGTGTCCTTCGAACTATATATTTGAAAACCGACAAATTGGCCGACAAACAAAGTTTGCTTGAACAGAAAAATTGTGAACAAGAATTCACGCAAATATTATTAGACATCAAGAGATCCGTCTCCGATTGTGACGGCCAGCGCTGATATAGAGGCCTATCGCACAGGTACGCGAGATAATTCATCACGGATGGGGTCCATGAAAAATTCGTGGCCGCATTAAATTAAGAGAGCCCCGCGCACATCGTCGCGACACACGTCGCGTCGTCGCGCCCGGTTCTATAAACTCGAAACTCGTAGCGAAACACGTCCATTTCGTGACGAATTAAGCCATTCAATTAGCGAAATACGTTCTTTCGGAATGCGTCACGCGT
>NW_017306059.1:3638514-3645301 GCF_001594115.1 Trachymyrmex septentrionalis | reverse complement strand
TCGCGCCCGGTTCTATAAACTCGAAACTCGTAGCGAAACACGTCCATTCCGTGACGAATTAAGCCATTCAATTAGACCTACGCGAAATACGTTCTTTCGGAATGCGTCACGCGTGTCGCGTCGTGATAATGAAGAAGCATAGACACGCTCGTGTGCGTCGGACACGCTTCCATCTTCCGCCTCCGTGCAGATGCACTCGATGACTTCGTCACGCCGCCGGTGACTGAAACCCGTTTTGGACGATCTACATCTGCTGGAATAAAAAATGAAATAAAATCCTATTTGTGATCTTAAATGAATAAATCTAAAAGTATAACTACAATATATAATTACAGAAGATGTCACACTATTATAATTCGTAGCATGCTATGTAATTGTGTTTTATCTTCGACTTTTTATTCTGACGCTGTTCCATTATAGCTATAAATTATTTGCGTTACCCACAATAATTTAAAAGAGATGTACGAATAAAAATGATTTAGTTGATTACTAATTATTTTTTTTCTTATTCGTTTCTATTTCTATTTATTTTTTCAACTATTTTTCGAAGTCAGATAATATTATCTATGTAAATACACGCGTTGGAGTCTGTATTACGGATAACACGTAATTAAATCCTTTATACACGAGCGTATATTAAAAATAAAATGCCTTGTGTACTTTGTGCGGACAATAATTCTAATTTGTCAAATGTATCTTCTATGCTGCACGGCATATCATATCTAGAATTTGCGCGTCGTCTGAAGCGGAGTTAACGTAATCTCGTGCGGACGTGTAACTTTTATTTCAAAACGTAACTTGCACGTATCTCGCGTGTAATTTCAACGTTGTAACGTGCGAACTTCTCGGATTGTTATTTTCCAGTTTCAGTACCTTCCACGTAGTGAATACGCGTCAGGATAGGCGAGAATCGTGTTCGTCGATTTGCGCCACCAGTCGTTTACGACGCGTTTTACTGTATTATACAATACTTGTGATGTTATAGTATAATATTTGCGATCGCAGATTTCGCGATTGCATGGCCATGCCCGTTATCTTACCGTCGCCGATGTGCGGTATCGATACGTCGGGAAAATTATCGACTTTCCGACGGCGCGTATACAGCGAATAATCCGTCGCAACTAAAAGTCGATACGTTTCGCAGAAATGGGACATGCAGTACAAAGGATCGTGTTAGTATTCCGAGTTTTCTTTCGTCAACGATGAATTTAGCATCAGGCTAAAGAGACGGCACGATGTTACCAGCCGTCCTCTTTTTTCCCAGACATCGTCCTTTTTCTTAAGGCGTTCGGGAACGTCCGAGGAGAATTTTCTAAAGGCCGGGATAATTATGAGCGTCCGAGTATCTTCAGGGAATCTTCTAAATATTTTACTTTGACTCCTCCAGCGTTACTTTGCATTAGTCCCAGATTAAATTTACAATAGGTGTAGTAAATCTTAAGCCGTAAAATCAATTAGTACGAAAACACAATAAGTGTAACAAGCCGTAAGATATTGATCAATCGCGGTAGAATGTGAGGAGAATAATCGACTATAATTGATTAATTTCTTACGACTTAAAGCTTACTACACTTTTGTGTTTCAGGACTTACAGTTGAATATAAAGAGAATAATCGACTACGATTGATTAACCTCTAACGTTAAATTACCACTATTAATGGATAATTATACGTGAAATAATTATATTTACGTTGAAATAATTATGTTACCGCTCCGATCAATTTTACTAATCTATACGCATTTTTGTACGTGTTTGGGGGTTACAAGGTAAAATATTCGGGATTTTCGGCCTGCAAGTTCTAGTTGTGAAAAATTTGATACGGCAACCCTACATGATATCTCTTTTCTACGTGTCAAAGCGAGAGTTCAGCATCTCGAAATGAAACGGGTATCCGTCGCGATAACCACTACTGACGTATTTTACGCCAGTTTCACATTTATACATGAGTTTTGCGTCAATCATGTAAAATGCAGCTTGAAATGTCGCACGCTTTATTAGCTCGACATATATTTCGCGTGTACACAATAATTGAACGTAACTTATTCATACGTGCGATGTTTACGGCCGCTAGCTCGATGGTAATTCGTCGCTTTTACGCCGTCGCGACGCCGGAAGATGATCGGAAATAAATATTCACGAGCTTCCGCCCGCCGTCAGCTTGGCGACCGGCTTTCTGGGCGTTCGCGAATCATGCGGCGCTTATTTTTCTAGCGATTTTTTTCACCGGCAGAAAAGCGGTCGGGGAGAGGCATTATCGCAATTAATCAAACGCCGTATCGACCGATGAACGGAGAGAGAGAGAGCGGACAAAGAGTGGTTGCATCGCTGTCACGGCACAAATTACAGCGCGATTATTTCTCTGGGTCGCGGATTCGATTTATTCGCGTTAAGAATCACCGATGCCATTCGTTATCGACATGACAAAAATATGTCGGCCACGGTATTTTCATCCAAGCGTATATATTTCTGGAAAGGTATCTCGGCGTTACCTGGCGCCAGGTGGAACGAATGCAGGTGGTGAGTTCCAACGCGAAATTTCGCTGTTTGGTTATAGCTAGTAGTTTGTCGAGAACATCCTTTTTTTTTTGTTGCTCATGCGCTTCGCTGATGATCTGCTCAGCTAGTTTTCTTTGGCGCGTGCGAAAGCGGAAGCGTAAATGTGATGAATACTGCATGAGCCTGATCTTTCTTTTTTTTTTTTTTACCCTAACTTCTTGCATAGGGGTCACCTTTCCTCCCTTTTTTTCTCCAGCGTGGAGAGAAAAAGAGAAAAAATAAACGGTGCAAGAAGTTCAGCTAAAAAAAATAGACCTACCTAAGTAGATGCCTTCAACACACTCGATCGTCTAACGTTTTATTTTACGCTACAATTTTCAGAAACAAATTCGTTATCAAATGTCCTTCCTTCAAATTCTTATTTTTATAGTGATATTACATTATTGACGAAAATATTTACGTAAATTACTTTTTGTTAGTCTGAAACTTATATAGAAAATATCTTATCTCTTTACGAGCACAATTTCGTTATACAAACTTAAACTTTAACTGTTTTTAAATAAATAAAGCTTATGGGGAATTGGAGAAGAGACTCTGCGAATTCCGAAAATAAATGTTGAATAATGCATTCAGCGTAGTGCTTTGTCGTGCATAGAAATTAGCCAGCTCCATGCGAATTTATTAACAATGTCCAATTGCTTGGCGCGATACGTCTTGCAAATTTGCCGAGAGCCTCAAGGGAGAAGTCGGCAGGTGCGTACGCAAGTGGCATACATCTCCAAGACTCACCCTCCTCGAACTGCGACTCCATGGCGGAATCTCTCGGGCAGAGGTCCAACGAGTTCGCGAAAATTCGACGGCAAGTATATTTTGCGCTCTCGTTGGTCTGGCGCCAAAGATCTCGCGCTATGCTCGTTGCTGAACGATCGATGTTCTCATCAGTCGTGATACTCTAGATCTATCACCGTCGCAGCTCCCACGTGACTTCTACAGAATACCGAGACCCATTTCCTCGCGCTTGTATTAATATTGGATCGAATCAAAGGTTAAAGTGGAAATACGCGAAGAGTATTACTGCGATTATTGGATTCACGCGGGTGGTGGGTATTTGCGAAATGCCGCGCACGCATACATTCGCACGCACTCGCAAGAGCGGCGGCAGCGGAAAGCAATCTCTCTCGGAAGATCGGATACGGAATACATTACCCGCATTAATGTGTTTGCATTAAGATTGCCGGTTGTTGAAGTTCGTCTCGGCGCGCGCCGTTTTACATCTCTACAGAGAGAACATGGTAATTCGCGATACAGATGGTGAATAAACGCGATGCGCAAATTGTGTATTCGGTTGGAATAATATCACCGCCAAACATTACATGACGGCCGATAACATCATGAAGGATAAACACCTGTAGAAATTCAACTTCCGTGCTAAATCAGGCGTCGTCATAGCGATCGGTTAGCGCGAATCGTTTCTCGTCGAATTATTTCGGAAATTCACGCGGTACGCGAGTTTCGCGTTCAACGTAAGGGTTGAACTCGCGCGTGAGAAACGCCACGCGAGAATTGCCAGGTCAACGCGATCCTCCAAAGGGATTTCCGCGAATTTTTACTCGTCGCACTCGACCTCGCGAGAGAAATACGCACGCGGCACGACTTTTTACCGTTCGCCACCCCCGAGAGAAGGATCGCTCGGACTGTACGGCGACCCTCATCATTTCACGAATCCCCGATGTGACGCAGCTCCGATTTACCGTCGCCAAGCAACGGAAGCCTTCGTTCGTGTGCGAATACTCGTACGTACTGGTACGTACTGGGTTGCAGTATCTCGTTTGCTGATATCCGTGAGCGCCTGACGTATACCCACACACCCACAGTCTGGCGCCATCGATTGCCACACAGTCGCCCCTGTAGCCTCGTGGTCCATATCCGAGGATCGGAAACCAGGCGGTATTTCGTCGAGCATAATTTTCCCTAGGCGATATGGGAGAGAGGATCTCTAGTGTGGTAAATAATAAATATGTTTACAATACCCCATTGTTGTAAACAGATGCGGCGGTCACTTTCGTGAGCAGAATCGAGGATCTAAATTAAATATTGTAGGCGAATATCGATCCATGGGAATACGTGGGTTTGTTATTTTCCAAACGATATTTTTGATGCTGTGTGTGTGTGTGTTATATTAGGATATACAGCTGTAAACACACTTTCCGCATCAACGTGAGATTATTTAATGTGCATAGTTTTAATATTGAATTTTTTTCGTCACTATTTTTTCAATTTTATTCCGTTGAAATGATAGAAAAAAAAAAATATATATATATATAAAAATTTGAGAACATTTTAAAACCTTTCGGCGAAAGTCATTAAATGCAAAGTTCAGTCTTTTCGTTATCGACTATTGCATTTTCATAAACTCTTGAAAAACTTCTCTTGTGCTTATAAAAAGAGTACTATACGATAAACAATCACATTTACAGATTGTTACCGTTGCATTCCACGAACACTTCAACTGTTCAACAAGATCGTTATGAAATAAAAGAGAAGAATATTGAAAACTTTCAAAGCTATTTCAGCGTAACCATCTCAACTAGATTTGCGTAGTGCAAAATTTGTTAAAAGATGAATTCCGAAATAATCAATTAATGTTTCTTTTCGAAGAAATCGTGATATACAAAATATTATATTCTGAAAATATATAACATATTCCAACAGGTTAATGTGAGACTCACCAAATCGAATAATTGTAAAAATTAAAATTGTTATATAATCTAAATTGAAAAATCGTTAAGATATTAGTACAGATAATAAAGAAGAATTATGAATGTATTTTGAGAAAAATCGTGGAAGAAAAAAGACGTTAGATCAAGAAATTTAATACTTTGGGTTTAGGTTATTTGAATACTAACCCAATTTTCCTGGCATATGTAATTACGAACAATATACAAGTATTAAAAATACCTGTGTGGTTATATATTTCGCATAACGACACTGGATAAACATTGTACGGAGTACAATAATTGAGTTATCATACTAACGGCGTACACACACGGCGGTCATGCATAAATAAATATAATAATCCGCAAAGCGGCGTTCCTCGATTCGCCAGGCAAATTAACGCGCGCTTTTGTCGAATGATATTTTATTTAATGTTCACGGGAATCAAGCATTTTCACCAGTAGCCGACTGCCGGCCCTCTTCTTTGCATTTGTGCATTATTTAAACCACGGCATTGTTTTAACGCTATCTGAATCGTTTAAAATGGATAGATATATATTTGCTCTAATATAGAAAATAAGATTATACTGTTATTGACGCGACGCGTTAATAGAATAACTAATATATAGTAACTAATATATAATAAAATTTTGCTTTTTAATCAGAATAATTGTTTTGCATTCACATTATGCTTATCATCGTATTGTCACAAGTATATATTCTCATATCAATATCAGTATTAATATAAATATACACATATTTATATATACATCATTCGAGAAATCAAACCGTTATAATCATCTGAATAATTACGTTTAGCTGTGTGATAAAAGAAAAAAAAAATCAGAAAAATTATTTCAATTTCAATATACATATTTCAGATATTCTATTCTTACGCCTTAGCCTTAATTGATAATATATTTTAGTTTTAACGTGACTTTTACTAAAACATTCATCGGTAATTCATTTGAGATAAAAAACGAATGGTATCGAATATCGATAAGCGCAAACTGCGCGCGATATAATTTATGATGTTAGCCGATATTTGATGAATGGTATACCTACGCGCAGACAGTAGATTCTATTTGCATGATGTGAATGTAAAAAAAAAAAAGGAAAAAATATTAGAATGCAATGTGTGGAATCGCTACGAAATGTAAGAAATAGAGGTTGCACACAAGGAAACACAGTGGCAGTATACTTAATGAATTTATAATAAATTCCATAAGACGTACTGTACATCAATTAAATCAGCCTCGTTTAATAAATTAATTACGCTTTAATACGAAATGGAATGACTGAGATACACAAAGTTGTGTCGTTATCATATATAACTCGATATAGCACATCTTTTTCTCGCTTATCATATAATACATAGTCCCTAAATAGCAACACAAAGAAGAAGTTCGCGCAAATATCCGATTCAGGTACATCATCTCGCACACTGTAAAATACTTAGGCGGGCCGCAATATATATTTTTCTCGAACACTTTTACTTATCAATTATTCGTACAGAGAAAAAGTATGGCAGTGTGTGTGTGTGTGTGTGTGTGTGTATGCGCGCGCGCGTGTATA
>NW_017306059.1:3633123-3638414 GCF_001594115.1 Trachymyrmex septentrionalis | reverse complement strand
GTGTGTGTGTGTGTGTGTGCGTGCGCGCGCGCGCGCGCGCGCGCGTGTATGTGTGTGTATGCGTGTCTATGTGAATAAATATGTGTATACATGTATGTATATAATCGAGCGATTTTATATATTCATATCTGTCGTGTTATACGCATTTATGTTTGGTATATGTTTGAATTCCATGTATATGTATCTTTACGCTGTCGAGGAATACGCACGTACATTCATGCTACGTTATAGTCTCCTTCTGAGTTATAAAAGTACGAAAAAAAAACTATCTTCTCATACGATGCGATGAAACGTACTATATGTATGTATACGTATACCTACACATTGCAAACACATTATTCCCGCTGGAAGGAAGCAAGAGTACATGGTCTAATAATAATAAAATAATTCCTGAATATATATCGCGAGTATATATATCCAGCCGCGTCTGTCGTCGCTGTAGTGCATTTTGGACATTTCGTTGATCGTCGGATGAGTAAACGTCGGATAAATCATCTCGCTGGAGTTCGCCCTTCGTACACGATTCTTTTTTTTTCTTCGGCCTTTTCTAGTCGTCCGAAGCCGATCGAACTATCGGTTGCGTCCCGTCACTTCCATTCCTCTACCATTCGAACAAGCCTTTCAGGTTTCATCGCCGTGACGTGACCCAAGGAGTTTCCTGTGTTCGCTCCGGTTGGATATTACTGCTGCGTGGTGATCCGAGGCGATCCCATAGAGGAAACGTCATCATCGCACAAAGCGCCTCTCGAGCCCTCCGCCAGTCTCTTCCTTCTTCTTCTCCTCCATCTCCTCATCCTCCTCCTCCTCCTCCTCCTCCTCCACCTCCTCCTTCTCCTCTTCTTACAAACACGTCAACGTACGCAGTGTTCCAAAGCGCGTTTCTCGAACGATGCACTATATGCCTTTAACGAATGACGATTAGAAGAAGCGCAAACAATTCCAAAACGATCCTCGCTGACGGCCGCAGGCTCACCGTGGAGGACCCCAGCACTGAAAAATTATCGAACGAGATGCTCTAATAATACAATCTCCCATTTCTTGTTTGTGTTTTTCTTTCTCAAGGAATTGAGTCGTACGAGCGGAGGGATTTAGATCGCGGCTCAACGGCGTGGCTTTCTGAATGCCCCGACTGTGTTGTTTCAAAGTAAACGCCTAAGCCTAAGGAGGTCAAAGGGCTCATCGAGTTGGCCGGATATTGTTCGAGCACAAAAAACAAATTAAACTCTCTCTAAGCAAATAAATCCGCAGCTGGTCCGCGTCTAAATTCTCGAAGTGTCTCGAATTTCGATAAATAATTGAAGACATAATGGATAGCAGTAATGTATTTACGAGGATTATGTTTCCTTGAAATAATGAATACATGCAAATAATTGAATCGAGTTGGTAATTTATTTCTACATGTTGTGTGTGTGTGTGTGTGTGTGTGTGTGTGTGTGTGTGTGTATTATGTTTCTCTCTATCTAGATAGAGTTTAGACATAAATAATTTCTCATATTTAAAACGATAATTATTTATAAATAGAAACAGAAATAGAAATAACGACAAAACAGAAGCAGAAGCAATAAATGCAAGTTAAATTTTTGAAAATGGAGTCTGAGACTCGGCATACTTACTCACCACATGAATTGACATAAACATAAATTATAATATGTATATAAACATAAATTATAATATAATATATTCTTTAAATTCTTTAGAATAGAATCTCACTCTAAAGAGTAAAAATTGAGCCACAGTCTTGAAAAATAATAATTCAATTTTCAATCTTTAAGAGTGAGATTTTACTTTTTAGAGTGAGATTCACTCTGAAAATTTTAGAAAATAAAGTCATAGAAGAAAGTCCCCTATTATGAGATACCGAGTTTATTTTGGGTAAATGCCAAAAGTTTACAGACAGAATTAAAAAAAAATAATAGGTCATTTTTAAGGGAATTAATAAACTTTAAGATAATGTTATATAAAATTTAATTTAAATTCCATTTTTTTTTTTAAATTGAAGAAATGTAAAGAGTGAGCAAACCGCAAAGTCAAAAAATTGTACTCCTAATGTGAGATACCCTAAGAAATCAATATTAAAACGCAAAGAATATCAGTATTGTAACCAAAAAACTTTATTTAATGTTTCTTAAATACAAACACAGCCAGGGTGCGCGAAAAATGAGCGATACATTATATCTAAAACTCATCTACAGTTGAAATCAAGCATCGCAGAAGTAGGCACTCGACGTTCCGGTTGTCCTTTCTATTGTATAATAACATTTATACTTTAATAATTTTTAACGATTTTCACTATAAGAGCATAGATTATTTCATATTAGAAATATCCTGGGTATCCCATATTACGATTTCCACGCCTTACGGTTTTACGATCAAATCTAACTTCTGTAATTAAGCAATTCAACATATCCTGTATTTTTCTATTAGTACGACCTTACTCTATTACTACATAAAGAATTTATTGCCGAATATTTATTTATTAAATAATAAACAATGTTTAAAGGCTCATCTCAATGAAACTTGAAGACATCCAAATTCTAAAATCTTGTTTTACAATGACTACAAGCATGATCTAATAATGAATTTTCTACTAAACAGTTTTCAATCCAAGAGCAATAAATTCATGGTGGAATCAATAGATAGCGTCTATTAGTTTAGCAGAAACACCACTATCTCATATTAGGGGCCGATCTCATAATAGGGGGCTTTCCTCTATAGTAATATACATATGCATACACATTTTAAATTCTTACGTATTCTCTCGGCATTTTACAATTTATCCGTAAATTGATGCTTCACTATCATGGAGTTATGATTTATGTACCTCTTATAACAGTCAATGAAGTATATTGCGGCGGCAAAAAGTGAAGAAACGTTACCTTTTACTCCAACCTGCCCGTCAGGTTTCTTCTGGCCGGTCTGAAAATTTGGCGGTGGCTGGAGGTAGTTGATACCGACGATAGTCGCGGCAGGCTCGTAATGTATCACTCGCGGCCGATCCTCCTCGGCGCTAACTTCTGTGCTCTGCCAATAAATATCGTATATCGACGCGCTGCAACGTATCTTCAGCTTGCCGCTCACGAAGTGATCGTGCGAAACCAGGAACTGGAGCCCAATTTGCGAGATCTGCCACTCCGATTCGTTCGTGTCGAGTGGGCTGTACGTGCGAACGTGCGCTTTGAGAGGCTGAAGGGAGACAAGAAACAGAAAAGATAGAAATTAGTGTCAACGGATTTACGCAAAACTTCGCTAAATATGTGTTACAGTTATATAATGCGCCAACACCTGAGAAACGTACTATCTACTTGCTTTATTAATAAGAACTTAGTTTACCATTTATCTTTAATGCAGAGTCTCAATTCTTGTTGAAATAGTGTCGTACATGCTCGAATAGTAACAGTGTTATTATACCTTTAGGCAGAACATCTTCTAATTGCTTAAAAGATATCGGGAGGAGGAAATCTGTTTCTCACTCTGCTCTTCAAAATTACAGATAATATTCGAAGCAGGTGATTGGCCAGGAAAGAAGTTTTGAAGAAAGGTAATTTTGGAAAATATAGATTGGAGAAGAAAATTTCCTTCTCCAATTGATTTATATAAGCAATTGAGAGATGTTCTAAAAAATAATACATCTATCTATTGGTAACTATTTAAGCATTGAGTGATTGTTCCAACAAGAACAGAATGTGTATTAAAAGCAAATAATGAGCCACTCTCTTATTAACAAAACAAGTGATAAAATAAATGTGTAAATTTCCCAGGTGTTTACATTATTTTATCTATTCTCTGTAAATATGTACAGCATATAAATGTAATATAGATAATGTGGAAAGGTTATTAATTTATAATCGTAATATGTATATCAGAGCCGTATATATATATTCTGATATAGCAGTAAATAATTTCGAATATATATTTAATTTTAGAAAGTTAATTAGGTTTCATTATTTGATGGCCGTGATGAGTTAACGATAGTATAATAGCTTGTTAAGAGATAAAACAAATATTGATATTGTGATATAAGGATAAAATAGTATATTCGCGCTGCTTCATATGTCATTAAATGCTGCTGTTATATAAATTCTCGGTAGTACGGCGATTTCAATTTTCCGACAATCATGCCTAGTACGTGAAATAATTTACGTAGAGGTGCGTTGAAGTAAGGTGATTAAGGAAACTATTTTGAGCATTGCAAATGCGACGCGTTTTGTAAAAACACGACTTTAAAATATATACTAGTATTAAAGCATTTTAGCATTTTATCGTTTAATTTATGATTTTATTATTATGACGTTTTATTAAAGCAGCAAATTTAATTGCTTAAATAATTACTCGAAAAAAATTTAATTACTTAGATATATAGAGATACACACAAAGATTTAACAATTTTTCGAACATTGTCTCAATCGAGCCTTAATTAAGAGACATTTACGTTATAATATTATACGCTAATTGAGAATCGGAATATTAAATTATTTTCCGCACTGCGGATGCTGCTCGCTCGAACTTTGGAACATCTCGAAGAGGAACGTATCCCATAAGCTCCCTTGTCTCTGACGTTTGATCAGGGATAATGGATCAAACGTGGGATAAACTAAATAGAGGTATCTGATCCTTCTCTCCCATTCCTTTCCGTCCGTCTATCCTCTCGTCTAACCGCGCGCGCATTACTATCATTAGCAGTTAGAGCATACCTGTCGATCGTTGATATACCAAGTGAGATTCGCGGCGGGTTTGCTCCGGCCGGATGTGCAGTTCAAACGTAGCGGATCGTCGACGCGGTATTTCCTCTTTAGTCCCTGTATCGACGGCATCTCAGAGGGCAATTCTGCGAAGGCAATATATACTCCACATATATAGAGTGCTCCAGATCTTAACCACCCCAGCCTCTGGCCTTAGTGAGCCACTCTCCATGCATACGTGCTATTTCGTGGTGGCGAAAGCAGATTTTCTCACGAAAATATCAAGGAAAACTACTCTTTTCGATAAATCTTCAGTTTCTCACGTTAAAATGTTTACAACTAAATTCTTAAACTGCGTATCTCAAACTGAAGTGGAACTCATTTCATGTGAAATTTATGTGAAAGTCCCTTATTCTTTAATTCTTAACGACGATGTTAATGTCGTTGCACAGATTTTATTACATGGTAAAAAAAATTACGCAGCGACAATATAACGATACACTGACATTGTCATTAAGAGTTGCGGAATAGGATCTAAAATATTTAAACGATAAGAAAAAAACTCTCAGTTGCCAAACTTTCGAGTTATTTCTTCATAATAAGATACTATTA
>NW_017306059.1:3631864-3633112 GCF_001594115.1 Trachymyrmex septentrionalis | reverse complement strand
ATATATATATATATATATGAAAGATAATTACCATAAATGGACTAAAAGAATAAAATCGAATTTGATTATACTGTTTTGTTATGGCAATAAATAATTCACATTAATTGATTCAAGAACTTTCCATGTTGCTCGTTGCAGGTCAACCCATTTAATTTTCCTTTGCAATCTTATACGAATTTGATAGTCTAAGGCCCGATTGCATCAAGCAAGACTCAAAGCTCTCTTCTATCTCTCTCGGTATTAGTTTTTTTTTTTAAGTAAAATTATTTTTAATTGTATTAACCGAATATTTGACTGAAACTATTTCGGTTTACACACGCGATAGCCGTTACCACTCTTTTTTCAGTGTGATTTGACGGATGATTCTTTAGATTCGAGCCACCCTGTAGATACGCAGGCGACCAAGCATGAGCTTGCGTGCAGTCGAGACGTTGTCGCTTTGACCGGGCTTGACCGGACGTCGTCGTTCCCTAAAGCCCGACGCAGTCGAAACTTTCAGCGGTGATGGCCGGTCGATACGAGGGGGGGCCGAAACGGCCTTTCTCTCGCACTCTCGTCCCTCGTACGAAAAATTCTTCACCTACGATAGACGGAGAGATTCGCGCTCGCGTGCCCCCGATCGTTTCGCTATCGGCACGCGTTGTCAAGTGCACACAATAACGCGCACACGCGCGAGCGTCGTTACAGACACCTGATACGTGTGTCGCCGCGCCAGCCCGGGGCTCGGAAAATATTACTTGTTCACTTTTTACGCTGGAACGTAAATTCGTGCGCCCCGTCGCGCCTTTACGACGAAACCCGGGCGAACGCAAACGAATATAAAAGTGTCGCCGCTCTCTGACGCGAGCGCGAGACGCGAGAATTGAATAGTCCCCCGTCCGCGCGGAAGATTTGTGTCGCATCTCCGAAACTCCGCTCGAGCTCCCTCGAGCGCCGCGCGAATATGTATTTATTCCTATATACGGTATACTTCCTTGCTCCTACGTTTGCGAGCCGCGCGGCTGGCTGTGACGACGAGTAATTAAAAAAGACATTTAATTCTCCCCGGCGAGAGGCACGTTCGTGCGTAGTATCAGAATAGATTACGGTGTATTTGAAAAGGGAGCCGGGTACCAGCGGAAATGTTGCTAGGGCGGAATTTATCGGATGCCAGGTTTTAACGAAGGAACCGCGAAAATAGCGAAACGTGAAGTTTACGTTGTTAAAATATATTACTCGACGCGCAATCCCTGTAAATTGCGAAAGGCG
>NW_017306059.1:3629531-3631764 GCF_001594115.1 Trachymyrmex septentrionalis | reverse complement strand
GTGTCGCGTCGCTCCCGGGAGGCATAGGAAGCGCTCTTTCCCCCCCCCCCCCCCTCCCAACCTCCCCCCCGCTTCCCCACCGCTCTCTCTTTTTTTTTCGCGACGCGCTCCGGTTCGTCGATCTTACAGTAAATTATCGTAAAAGTTTTATTTACGACGGCGAGAGTGCGATTTAAATAGCGCGCTTATTATTATTCCCCTTATCAAAAACTCGATATCGTCAGGATACAGTCCCCCGACCGAGCAAAGTGGACGAGGCGGGTTAAATCGCCCCGGCCTGGGTATAATAACGTTCCGCTACGTGTTTTTTTTACGCAGCCGACGACGGCGTCGTCCTAAGTTATAAACGTATATACGGAGCGGGAGCGCCGAGAGAACGGGAGACACTTACCGACGACGTTCATCGCCGCGTAAACTATAGCCGTGTGGAAGGAAGGCGCATCGGCTGATACCTCGCAGCTGTACGCGCCTGCCGCCTCCAATTCCAACTTCGTCAGCACGACCTGCGTCGCGTTGCTCTCCGTTTTCTGCGAAAGAAGGATAATTCATTACGACCGTGCGATTCGTGCGACTCGGCACGAAGGCACGTCCTCGGTCGGTCTCCCTCGTCCTTCGTCGTGTCGTCATCGTCGTCGTCGTTGTCGCGATTATCGGGGACACGAGGACCGCGGGAATTCTCCCGGGTGGAGTATGCACGGCATGTATGTACGTGTACATACGAGAATACGTAACGGATGCGCTTACGATAGGAATCCGTCCAATCCATTAATGACCGATGCTTCCGCCAATCGCACGACATGCGACCGACCTGGTTATTCGGTATCAGCTCCCCGGTTTGATCCCCAAACGGGAAACCTCGTCTCGCGTTTCCCCGCGGTCCATTCGCGATGTTAAATATTCGCGAATGCATTCGGGCTTGCTTTTTTCCTCCCTTCTTTTTTTTTTTTTTTTTTTTTGTTTGTTTTTTCGGTACATACACCGACTGCCGATTGCCGAGAGTCGTTATCGGAGGCGGGGGGGATGTTAAAAGTAATGAATATCGCAGCAAGGTGTCCGAATTGCGTTTCGAATTGCAGTGAAAAGCGCCCGCGGCTTGGCATTCGTATCGCAAAAATGCGACGCACGGAGCGTTAGAACGGATCGGACGTTAAAAATCGCGCGTGCAAGTGCAATAATGCAGAATGATCTATTCCACCGACTGTGGATACGTGTCGCATCTCATCGCGCGGACATTCGTCACAACAGCCGACATTAGATCGTAATCGGAGCCGTCATGTCCGCGGCCGGAATTAAAAACTGGACTCTGTTGGACCGCATGTACCGCGTATAAAATGATATTTAACGGCGCTTTAAGCAACTGGTGAAGCCATATAAAGCATAAACGGTGCATCCATGAATTACGTTCACGTAAAGTAAAATAGAATCTTATTTGGGAAGGAATACTTTGAAGAGTAAAAATTGTAACTTTCAATGTCGCAAATTGTATATACATTTGCGGTATTGAACTGTACTCTCTAAAATTTTTATAAAATCTCACTCTTAAAGATTGAAAGTTGAATTACTCTTTTTCAAGATTACCTCGATTTTCACTCTTTACAGTGAAAGTCCACTCTAAAAAATTTAGAGTGTACCACATGTACTATATAAAACTAATATAACTATACACACACACACACACACACACACACATATACATAGAATAGTTTTATATACATATATGCATCTATGTACATAAAACTACTGACGTAAATAACAAAGTGTCATCGATTCTTCCTAGCTGATGGATTACAAAAATACAATTTTTAAAAACTAGAATTTGCGATACCATAAATTGAATATAAGACTACAATAAAAAACGCGATAAAACTCCTGTCCAGTTAAAAAATTAAAAGGAAAAATAAAAACGGAATTTAATGGAGGGAAAACGCGACCCACACCAGAACGAGCAGCACACATCGACGAGGGCCATCAGTTACTCCTCTCGTAGGGAGACAGCTCGAATTCAAAAACTTCGATCAGCCGATATGTAGAACGGTACGCTATACAGCAAGCAGGAACTGTACGTTCCGGCGGTATCGGTGTTATCGTGTTCTATTCGCAACTTCTCGACCGCAATAAATCCTCATCCCTTCTCTCACTCTCTTCCCTCTCTCTCTCTCTCTCTCTCTCTCTCTCTCTCTCTCTCTCTCCCCCCCCTCCTCTATCTCTCTCTCTTCTTGACACCCGCTTTTTT
>NW_017306059.1:3627963-3629431 GCF_001594115.1 Trachymyrmex septentrionalis | reverse complement strand
TCTCTCTCTCTCTCTCTCTCTCTCTCTCTCTTCCCCCCTTCTCTCTCTCTCTCTCTCTCTCTTCTTGACACCCGCTTTTTTTCTCAGCGCGATCCCACCGGGGTACGGACGGATCTCGAGATTTTGCGATGGCTCGCGGGACACCGAAGGTTGTAAGCTCGTCCGTCACTTCGGATTGGAGATGGGGGACGAAAGCAAACTTACCTTCACCGTCAGGTTTCCGATGGGGAAAGTCTTGACGGGCGGACTCTCGTTCGGAGCATAGCGATAAAACTCTCGACCCCCTTTGTACCACTTGACGGCGTACAATGGGTCGCCCTCGGTGTCGTACCAACATTTCAGCGTCGCCGAGTCGCCCTTCCTCACGGCCGTCGGTATCTGGATGCGCACTCCCCGCAGACCCGAACAGATTCCTGAGAAAGAGAGAAGGAACGGATGAGGGATTCGAATGAAAATTATATACTTTATTCCACGTGCCGCCTACGCCGCCGGGCGTATCCTATTATTGTGCACTCGCGTTTGTCGCGCTGAAACGGCGTTCCCCGGCATGCTCCAGCTCACGTTGTCGCGCTTATCGGGACGGATGATCTTGCTGAAGTTATTAGGGCACGCGCAGGACGCAGAGTACCCCCGCGCGTATATGAATCCGAATCTCGACTCATGCCCCCGAGGGAAAAGAGGAAATGAAAGCCGAAGGTGAATTTCTGCCGTGTCATGTCATGAGAGGCGGCCGAATATCGCGATGCGTACCTCATCGATTACATTCGCGGACAGTGTTTCCCAAATAGGAAAAGTGACGGCCGACGGCTTTCGCCGCTCGCGTCTGGGAGGGTAAGCTGAAATAAAGGCGCTACGTCACATTATATTCTGTAACTATCGATTTGAAAGTCCCAGAAGTAGATGGTCTACTTCGATTTCGTATTCCGTATGGCCCGCTCTCTCTCTCTCTCTCTCTCTCTCTTTCGTGACTTCAATCTTCCATTAAATGTTATCTCGATATGATACGCATGAGAATAATAATTTGTCATTGTAATTATTCGACCTTCGTATAAAAACATTCGTATTCGTTCTTCATCGCTTTATCGCTACTAAATATAATACTACATATACACTGCTATAATCCACGCACGGCAGAGCGAAAAAAAAGCGATAAAAGATATATTATTACGTTAATTAAAAATTATATTTCCTCTGACCTTTCTCTATCGTAAGGAAGTCTCATCTTTTAATTATATCAAATGATCTTCTGTGCCACGAGGGCTTGGGAACCGCTGAGCTTCGCAGACAGCCAAGGCTGATTATCGGAGTGACATCGTCATTACGCGGAAATCCTCGTAATGAAAGGAACCGCGAATATAATATAGCTCGCGAGAAATAGTTTCTTATAATAACGGCGGCGCGCATAACGCACTCAACTCGATCTCATCTGCGGATTCGAAATTATTCGGCGAATCCCACGTCGGCCGCC
>NW_017306059.1:3626171-3627863 GCF_001594115.1 Trachymyrmex septentrionalis | reverse complement strand
TCTCGACCAAATATTCTCATTCACGAGGAATGGGATCGATCTCACACGAGAAACAGAACTTACGCGTTCTCGAAATGGATCTTGTCGCGGCGGCGCCTTTCGCGGAATTTCCACGTGCCAATGTATTCGAAAATCGTTCACTTTTTCAAACGGTCCCATTTTCCAGCTATTTATGTCACGCGTTTTGGGTAAAAGATTATGCAATACATTTATAAACGTTCCATATGTCGATCAATGAAGGAATTCCATTAACGGCGGAAATCTTAAAAAGAATATTTAAAGCTCATTATTTTTAACTCAAAAATTTATTTGTCACATTTGCTGTAAATTATCCTTTGTTTCGAAAAACCCTTTAAAGTTATGTATAATTTGAGTAACCACCAGGTAACGATATAAATAAAAAAATTCCAAATAAATGAAAAAAATATAAGTGACTAATATTTTTAGCCAATGCTGCGTGTGATCGAAAAACAGTACTAAAAATATATAATTTTCATTTTAGATCGTTCTATTTTTATGTATAAGTATTTATATAAAATTTAAACATAATTCTTTATTAATTTAAAAGTTATTTAATTTTTTAATTTATCCTCATTCTTACGTAAAGTTACGTTTTATAATAAAACCTACTTATTTGCAAATTTGATGATAAAGTAACATTAAGAATTTAATCAAATTTTTTTATACATATACTAAAAACAATTATAAATATTCGAACAAAAATTTATTTAGATCCACTTATTCGTTTAAAAATTATTGACCTAAAATTGCAGCAAATATAGTCCATTTTACAGCATTTTATAAAACCATTATAAGTCAAATTATTTGTTGTTTTGTTTGTTGTAGTTTGTTTCGGGCTGTAATTACGGGCTAATGTTATCAAAATTTTTTAAATAATCTTGACTGACATTACTCAATTAGTTTATTTTGGCTGACTGTTCGACTGATATTTTTTGCTAATATTATAGTCAAATATTATATACGTAAAGTCATCCTTAATCATATTAATATTATAAATACAGCTTGAAACTAAGAATACAAAGCTAGAGTCGTATAACGCAACGCATCGTGACTTGTTACCGTATTCAATCAGGTAACAAACTTTATGGTCAGCAAACTCTTAAGTTAGAGCTCCTGTTTATGTAAAGAAAGTCCGTAGTATTAAAGTTTCGGTGTAAATGATTCATGCAGTACGCAACGATTTCAATGCGACATTTTTACCCAAGTTTCCACGCCAAGGAGAAATTCTTAGCGTTTCTTTCCGTAGGATCGATATAAAGCCGTCGGCTCGCAGTTTTACGGATTGGACGAAGAATTTCGGAGGAGTATCGTAGGAAAATATTGCCCCAGCGCATTAAAGGGTGAGACGATGGCGGGGGAGGGGGGGAGGGGGGGAAGAGGGGACGTAATGTTCCTCTACCCCGTTTAGAAGAGGCACTTCGCGGGGCTTACGGGTATTTAGTAACAAAACCACGAGGGCACTCTCTCGCGGCCGGTCGTTAGTCGTTAATAAAAAGTGGATTTGCGGCGAGCGTAGTCGACGACTGACGAGGAAGAAAAGGGTTGGAGGTGACAACCCGCCCAAGACCGCCGTCGTCGTCGCGACGGCAGAATGTAACGAACGTGCCGTCGTGCGAAAGAAACAGATAAGCACGCACGACGTCTCGTAAACGCACTTGCGTAGCACTCGAT
>NW_017306059.1:3624289-3626071 GCF_001594115.1 Trachymyrmex septentrionalis | reverse complement strand
GCACGACGTCTCGTAAACGCACTTGCGTAGCACTCTCGAGTGACGACGACGGCGAGTATTAACGAGTTCGAATTTACTTCCGGAGCTATCCGAGTTTTTCGCGATATATCGAACGATGTATTCTCTCACGATGACGAAAAAAGGAAAAGGAAAAAGAAAGAGAGGAAAAAGAGAAAGGGAGAAGTGGATGCGCAAATAACGCTTCGCAATAATTTCCATTTGCTCGGTGTACCCAGTGGCGAAGTGGGTAATATCAATCTGCTCGAGAGACAGCGGCTCGATTCGGAATATTCGATGCCGATATGAGAGCGAGTTCAGCTTAATTCGCTTACACTAATGGCGATACGCTCGGTTTAACGGACGGCTCTCGCGCAATGAATGCGATTTCGCCCGATCGGACAATCGCACGGACGGATCTCCAGAACGGATATGACGTTCGGTAGAGCGATCGGCTTAATTAGCTGCCGGGCGAAGCGACGAATCGCATTTGCGGGGTGGGAAAGAGAAAGGGACACGGGAGGCCCGTATCGTCGTGCGCTTCGACGCTTCGCATCCCTGTACGCTCCAATAGGAAGCTTATCTTTTGTGTGCCGGCAAAAGGCTCGCTCGCACGATCGGACGAAAATTACCGACGAGAATGAGCACGCGTCATGAGACTTTGATTCGAGATTTCGCATACGGAAATGTTATCTGCGTTCTGCTATTTCTGCCACAAACTGATAAAGTGAGTATGCGGTAATAATGAAACAATCGCCGCCGACGCGCATCGTTATCTGCGTTATAAATGCGTAGGTAGGCGAAGTTTCGTTCTTTTTTTTTTTTTTGTTTTTTTTCGGAAAGGGAGAAAAAAGGATTATGACTCGCTTTTTACACAGTAGAGCCCCGCTTGTAAAAATATCGTGCTAATGCAAACGAGATATCTCGCGCTTAATATCGGGTTTCGGAATCCGTTCAATTTGAAGCACGGTGCTCGTTTTCAAGCGAGATGTTTGTTAACGTCAGATGCGCAGGTTTCCATGACGTAGACGATCGCGTGGCGTACACATTTTAACACTTCATTTATCAAACGTTATTATTTGTTAGAGGAATTGAAAACGGTATAATTCCAGCGAGAGTTTATTTCTCGATACCACATACCTGCTATCCATTTTTATCGAGAGAAGAAATGCAGGGGTTGAAATTATTCTCGCGCAAAAGCTCTAATTCGCCAATTCCAATATGTAATTAGCGTACGAGACGCCACATACGAGAGACGATAATTTATAATCAATATGTCAACGATCTCGATAATTTTAACTTGCTGATTGATAATTTATATGTTGTTAAATGAAACAACAAGGATATATTTCCTAGACATCATGTAGAAATTATGTTCTTCTCGCAATCATTTGCATACTGAACAAAATTCTCACTAGGAAAGAGCTTATTTCGCAGAATTATTCTGTAGTACATATGTATATATACATATACATATATCGATATAATTTTAACTCGCTGTCTTATTAATAAATTTTCGTATTTTTGAATGAAATGACAAAGATATTTCCTCGACATTATGTATAAATTATTTTTCTTCACAATCATTTGCGTATTAAATAAAATTCTCATCAGAAAACAGGTTATTTGGCAGAATTATTCTGAGATACACATGGACAGTTTGATAAGACAGTTTGATTTTTTAAAAGAAGATTATGTTGAAAAATAGATTGAATTTCGATTTTAGAAAAAAGTTAAAAACGTCATTGACTTATCAAACTGCCCTATATATATATATATATATAT
>NW_017306059.1:3622128-3623849 GCF_001594115.1 Trachymyrmex septentrionalis | reverse complement strand
TATATATATATGTATGTATGTATGTATTAATATATCATACAGTTTGAAGATAATCAAATATTCGATTGTTCGTCGACGACCGTGTTAATATTAAGAAAGAAAACATCAATAACAGAGGAAGTTTTGAGCTCGTGCCGGAGGTGAAATTTATCCGGCGCGATGGAGGGCTCTCCGCCGCGCACTATAAAATCGCATTCGCCAGAATGTCATTAATGCGATTATATACCACCGTGATGGGAATTCGTTAAATTTGTTAATGCCCTATTACGGGGAACGCCCGTACGTTTTATGGCGAATGGTGCAACGACCCGACGCCAACGTCCGACATTTCTCTCGGATACAACGCCGGCTGGTTCAATGCTCGCGGCGAAAAGGAGATCCTCTTCCCGGAGACGTCTCGCCTCTCTCGTCTTCGCTAACAGTTTTTGCGCTTTGTTCCCCGAGTAGCAACGCCCATCGCCAAGACGAAAACCCATTTCGTGAGCTGGAAATCCCGAGGATCCCGACAGAGACGTTTCTCTCTACGCGACGTTTGCGTATCGCGTTATAATTCTTACGACAGCTTCGCAGTCCTCGCGCGTACCGCATCGTCTATGCATGTACTTTATGCTAATATCCGTAATGGAGAAAGTTTCTGATATCGTGAAAAACCGTCTGACCTGGAGCCACTCAGGCATGAATTTTACGGCGGCGCTAAATTAACGACGGTAATGTATAGTCGTACGCTTTAACTTGAAATTTTTATAGTTTGGCGCCATGCGCTTCGATGCGATAATGCGATAATTTAATCTCGCTTAATATCGGCAATTTAATTTAATCCATGTTAACATAATAAATTCATTGGATTTAACGTAATAGCTTGACCGAAAAGTCGAATATACGTACGTTTGCATGTAAAATTTATATCGTCGGTTTTGCACCACGTAAAACGCACATGTTTACACGAACTGTGTCAATGAAAGCGTACGTTTTCGAACGAAATATTTGTCTACGGTTAACTTGGCTTATATTTTCATATTTTGCAGTTTTTTGCGAGCTCGTGCCGTCGCTGCAGCCGCGCGAAAGTGCTCCATCTCGTCCTTGAAAGGAATAGAACGGCTCTCTGTGCGGACCACGTTGGCCGATAGCTGATCGAGTGCAGCAACCCGATTCGGCATACAAGTCGCAAGGATGGATCTATACCGTAGGATGCCGTTTATCGGGGCAACGAACGTACGAGAGGCGGTCAGCCAGTTAGCCAGCTAGCCAGCGGGAGGACACGCGAATTGAGGAGAACTACCGAAAAGCAAGGAGGATATCCCGAAGGGCATGCATGCTGTCGACATGACATCGTGGTGACCATTTACCAGATGCAACGGGAGAGATTCTGCGTGTTATGCGTGCCGAGACGACGTGCATATATGTGTGCATGTACGTGCGCGTGTACGCGTGTAAAGGGAGGCAAGGGCGGAAAGTGAACGGAAGGCGACTCACCCACGATGTGAAACCACAGGAGGATTTTCAGTTCCATGGATACTTCTGTCGTTCGTCGCCGCCGACGTGTCTCACTAGGGCTGTCTGCGATCCTCGCTCGTTGTCCGTCGTCGTCGCGTCGGACGCGTCTCTTCGCATGTCGTTGGAGAGGCTCCTCTCCGCTCGTTCTCTCTTTCTCTCTCTCTCTCTCTCTCTCGCTCTCTGTCGCCTCTTCAACAGCAGCAGTAGCATCAACAGGAACGGCCAGC
>NW_017306059.1:3615845-3622028 GCF_001594115.1 Trachymyrmex septentrionalis | reverse complement strand
CTCTCTCGCTCTCTGTCGCCTCTTCAACAGCAGCAGTAGCATCAACAGCAACGGCCAGCACGACGTCTGTGTAAAAGGGTACACACGGAAAGTGACGACGGTGGAAGCATAATCCTCCGCGCTTAGCGGTACGTGGGGCTGAGTGGCGTTGTGTGTACGAACGTGGATCTCTCTGCGTGACTCGATTACGGGAATGGTTCCCCGAACGGAAGGGTATGCGTGGCTCGCCGAGCCCGGCTTCTCTCTGGTGGTGCACGGCTGGCTCCGTCGCTGCTGGAACCCCCCCGTTTGCGTTTCGCGCAGAATCAATTTCCTCGCGAAAACGACGACGGCGCCGGCGACGCGCGCGGCGAGTGCGCGAGCGTGACCGCGCGAAACCGCGCCTGCGTCTCCGCGTCGTTGAACGTGTCTTAGCGACGTGTGTACGTGCAAGAGCGGCCGTACTCACATCTACAGAGGACAGAGGGACACGCACCCCCTCGACGTCGTCGTACCGCGGGGGTGAATGTGCGTACGTACGAGTAAAATCTGGTCCACCGATAGATTCCGAACAACTCCGAGTCGGCCCCGATAGGCCAGTCTCTCTTTCTCTCTCTTTCTCTCTCTCTCTCTCTCTCTCTCTCTCTCTCCCCCCTTTCCTCCTCCTCCGGCGCGGCGCGGCGCGGCGCCCCCGCGACACCCCCGACGCTCCGCGTCGCGGCGTTGTTCTCCCTTCCGTCCTTGCATGTGTGTTTTGTGTGTATGCACTCGCAGGATGAACGCATTCCTGCTACGAGGCGGGCGGTCTTGTCACGATGTGTTCCCTTCCTCCTTTTTCGAGATATACCGCTATCGATATTCTATCAGACCACCTATCTGGATATCCGTTTGTCTATTTGCAGGTCTAGCTGTTCTGTACCGCTTTCTTTTACTTGAATAACTATATATATATATATATGTGTATAGTTCGAGCTGAGACAATACTGCTCCGCTCCTTATCCGAAATATCTCTTCTGCCGAGTTTTGCCTTGACAGATAAATTACAACGAATCGCTATTACTTTCGCAATTAATCGTTATATATCATTATTTAATATTTAATAGTGCAATTAGATTACTTTTTATACTCTCTCTCGTGAGTATTCGTATCGCGCGGCACACTTGTATAGATTTATACCTATTATACATGTGCCTTTGTAAATTTATATACCTACATTTAGTCTATTTTAAGAAATAAATAAAAATGAAAGTTTAAACGAAAGAATTCCGATTAATCTCGAGTTTGTTCATCCGTTTGCTTAACGGTATTGTATATTCCCGCTATTCCTGTTACTGTTTCTCGGTAACAACAGTTAACACTGTGACACAATGAACGAGACTTGTCTACGGCATAGATATTGTTCAGCTTTTATCCTCCAGAAATATGTGTGGACATAACTTATATGAAGAGTATCGTGTACAAGGGGGTGTACGGATATCCACGATTATTTATCGCTGTCGCCGACTCCGACGTAATACAAGAAAGTAGAATGAACAGGGGCGTATCGTAACAACACACAATTGTGCTTGCGTAAGTGCGTCGGCGTGGTCCGAGAGAAGTGTGTCTGTGCGCCGATTGTATGACGTCGGCCATTAGAAGGCACAACTCCGGCGGAGCTGAACGTAACTCGCAATCCCAAATAACTTCCGAAGGGGAACTTGTTCGATTCCCAATGCAGCTAGCCGACGACTTACGTAATATCCATTCTCTCCCAGGATTATCAATTTTAATTAAAACGAATTTTCCCCCCTCCCGCGCCCGGCGGGCCGCTTTCAGTCCCGACCAGCGTCCGCGACCAATTACGGCGAATTAAAACTAATTCGAAATAATCTTCAAAACTTTTCGCCGCCTCTCCCCCGGTTCAGTGGCCTTTCAGTCGGCCTTATCGCCCATCATTCGCACGTTCTCCGCGAAATAAACTCGACCGTAAATCCTCGTCATTCGCCCACGTCCCAATTTATATTCCGATCTCCTCGCCTCTCGGGAATATAAATAACTTTAATCATCATTGCGTCTATACTGTAACGTACCTGCGCATATGTCCATTAAATAGCATCGGCGAACGGATACTTGTGCGCGCGACACATTTAAATTCATGCCGGACACTTCGCATACCGTGTCCGTTTCCGAATAAACTAATTACACACTCGCGCTTCGCCACCTGATCGAATTACCCGTGATACGTCAAACTGGTAAATTTCCGCGCGATAAACGTTCCGTCGTAAGTAAATCCCGTCGACGAGCGAGCGAGCGAGCGAAAATAGTTACGCTGTACCTTTGACAGCGTGCGGTGAGCAAACGATCCTTTCGCGAGGTCTTGTTTACGCCGCAATAAACCTGAAAGGTCTCTGGTGAGAGACGCGCAGGAAGATGGATGGTGTGTTTCAGCTCGGCGGGCCTCGCTAAAATGCATCCGACTGTGGTGACGACGAACCTCATAAAGGTAAAAGAAACCTCATCGGGAAAAAGGGAAGACGACGGCTAATCGCGAGGAAAAGTTTCGCGAGCCCTGCAAGGCACCAATTTCTCCTTTCATTCCGCATCCGGCGCAGCCCAGGTTCCCGATGTTCCCGGAGATAGAAATGAATAACGGGGTAAGGAAAATCAACGGCGGAGCGTTCTCATTTCGGATTCATAGGTGCGCGATCGCGCGCAATGAATAGCAGCTAATTAATATACCCATCGGCGCTTGGCATCTGTTTAACATCTTAATTATGATCCATTTGAGTTTACGCCGGAGTTACCGTCGCGCGATAACTGTGCCGATCGTCAATTTATCATAAAATCAATCTCTGCTGGTTTTTCCATTTCGTCATACCAGCGATTTCGGCACGTATCCTGGACGTATCCAGGAGGGAATTTGAAAGAAATTCAAACCATTCCCGAAATGTTTTATTTGTTTTTTCATTTTCAATTATTAAAAAAATACAACTGTACGCTGAATAATTTTTTTTTATTATTACATAACATTCTTTTTTCTTCTTGTCATATAACTATGTAAATCATTTCCAGTTAATTAATGTTTGGACAATATCCGCATATGCGATATTTTTTCACAATTGCACATTTTGCTTTTAATAACCATACGTAGTTTAGTTTTACGTATATTTTCTTTAGAAAAAAACATTATAAGTTATGATTTACGAAATCTAATAATGTTCCTATTCAAAATCGCACGGAGAGAATTTTTTCTTAGAGTGAAAATGTGATATTCGTGGGATAACATTATATTTCAAAGAATTTAAATGTAAAATCTCTCTCATTCATAATAAAACTATAATAAAATATATAATAAGTTTGATTAACCTTACTGAAGTGCATAATAAAAATCTTTAAAATATCGTATTGTACCGGAACTATATTTTCAGGGTAAATTTTAAAAGAAAATTCTCTCCGTGCAGAAATGAGAATGAGACATTCTAAGTTATAAAATATTAAAAAAGGGAGTATCAATTTTTTTATTTCATGTCTAAACAACAATTTTTTGTTAATTAATTTTTTAATATTCTATTACTGTAATATTCTAGATATGAAATAATAAAATTGATACTTCCCTTCCTCTTTGAAAAAAGATTTTTGATACGCTCATGAATTTCAGATATCAACCGACATCGTCAGTTTTCTGTGAAAAGAAAGAACGGAAGAAAAAAAAATTACATTGCCGATCATGTAATCGCCAATTGTAATTCGATACAGCGCGTTTTGTACGTTTTATGAATATTACATAACAAAAAGTAAACTCTTTAATTATAATATCCCTTATAATCGGCGTCTCCATAAATTCTAGCGCGAATATACGTGACCGGAACGGCTGCTGCCGTGACTTGCGTAATATTCCATTAATCCCAATGAAAGAGAGGAATTGCGATTGAATGAGTTAACGAACTTGAACCTTTTACCGTGTATAAATAAACACGAAAGTATCCCGCTTGTGTCTGACCGTCTTATCCATCTTCATCTCAGCGCGGAGCTTTGAAAAATCATGAAGATTATATATAATAAATAGCGTCAATATCTAAGGTAGACAATTCATTAATATACTATGAGTAGACGGCTCGTCGATATTTTTCCAACGTCGCCAACCAACGACAAAAATACGAAAATTTCAACGCTTCGTCGCCTCGACGATATCGAGACGAACGCGAGAATTCATGCAAGTATCGTTACTTTCAACGCTCTCCGCTCTCCTCTCGCCACTTTTCCTGCCTCGTCACGGCTTCAACGCCACCCTCGTGGAATCTCTTCGCGCACCCTCGTGCTCACTGCTTTCCGCACTGGGGAACGGAAAGCAGACGAGGGGCGAGATGGAACGGCCCCGTTGGCGTTAACGCAGCGCTGACCGAGCCGAGTGAACGTCGTTATACCTCTTTCGAATCATCGAACGATGTACGAGCGTCGTCGTGCGCGGTATACCTTCTAAATAACGTAGCAGCACATCCACGCTATGTTGTTCGCCAGGGGATATAAGCCAATCCTCTCCAATCTCGCCGATAATAGAGACGAGGAATAAGACAAGCAAAATTTCGATTTGACGTACTTTCGCGACTTTATTAAATCCAGAGCCTTTTTCAGAGAACAGAAATATACAGACAGCGGAAATATGGTGGAAAAGTCATCGCCGTTACGTTCCCCGTTGGATTCGATACGATTCAAAGATGTAACAAATATAATAGATCTGTGACAATTTTTGTATCTCTGTGGCCTTACTGCACAGTTTTACATTTATCTTTACACTCTGTACTTCGTTGCGGAATTAGAAATGCATATTTAATAAAATATTTGTTTCAGCCTCGGAATGAAAAATCACCGATATTAGAAGGATATACAATCGCCAGTATTACAGATGTATTGTCGTTCTTGAACCTTTAAAAAGTTTAAGTAGATGATTTAAAGATAACGTAAGTTAGTAGGTGGGATGCTTAAAATACATATTCAATAATAAATGTTACAAGTTCCATTTTTCACTAGTATATCACGTTATAGTTAAGTTTACATTAGTTAGACCCTTGTAAGATAGGGAAGTAAAAAAATAATGAATTTTAAGACTTTTAGTCAATATTTTGTATTTTATTTTTCCAACAAGATTTGAAAGAAAACTATGCCTGAGGTGCTTGTGGCCATCCCACTTAAAGTTTTCGTTTTTTAGTACACTCCAAGTTTATGTCACGTGTACGAAAAAGTACACGTGACAGTTACGCTCATGTTATACAACTGAGACGTAGCCAGTATGCAAGAGGGATTGTTGGCGATAACGTGTATTGTTGTTTCATTTGCGCGATTCCTGGCGAAAATAAAAGTTGGAGGGTAAGTCGGGTGTAAAGAGAAAGTAACAAATTGAGCGACAAATTGAGACAACGAAATACGTAAAAGAAGCGTAAACGTCTCTCTTTTACGTATTATTGTCTCAATTTTCGCCTTCCAGAAGCTTCGTTTACGCTTCTGTTACTTTCCCTCCGCATTCGGCTTACACTTCAATTTGTATCTCCGCCAGAAATATACCAATATTATACTTCTCGCAACTATCAGTTTCAGCTGAAATGATGCTCGAGTTTCTAATCGCGCACGGCGATCACCGGGAGATACAATCGTTAATATATGTACCCAGGCCGATCTGATTAAAAATCCACAGCGTTCACATTTCCCATATAGCGGCCATATGCCGCTTGTCGACGTAGCTCCAGAATGCCTTTTAAATTATGGAGCACGGGGAATGTCGTACGTTATACGATTGCGTGCCCCGGTGCAACAAGCGGCCACTCCCGGCAGGGCTGTTTGCGAACAACCCTTGCCTTACTTGTCTCACGCTGCCCGGCTCTATCCGGACGGAGGGCGGCTATAACGCCGCCCAGGTCCGGGAACGATACCCAGCAGGCTAATTTCAGGATAAGCCGCGGTAATGCCGCGTACAATCGTCACGCAGCGCGCGACGGCGCGACGAGGGTAAATTCGGAATCCGAGGATCAATGCTACCTCCTTCATTAGACGACCATTCGACCGTTCGGCGCTTGTCAGAAATATTAATGACGATGAAATTACGGGCTCGGTATAATTGCTGAAATACAGACGGATTGATTCGGTATACGCGAGAATCACAGATCAATTTCGTACGATCGCGGTCTGTCAAGCCTCTCGCCTTGTTGTCCGTCCGGCCGTACACTTTTCGCT
>NW_017306059.1:3572393-3615824 GCF_001594115.1 Trachymyrmex septentrionalis | reverse complement strand
CTTTTTTTTTTTTTTTTTTTTTTTTTTTTTCTTTTCTTTACGACGCGAAAATAATGTCGCGATCGTACGCTCTCGGTACGAAGTCGAAAAACGCGACAATCCAAGGTTGCGCGTGGCGTAAAATCGATAACCGCTAGAACATGAACGGCAAATCAACGAGGGACAAGTTGGATAGATGGCGAGACGGAAAAGCAGAAAGAAAACAGATATAAAACGTTACCTTTCTACCCCGTTATTTTGCTTCTGCTTTTATTAATAATAAATTCCGCGATGGACACGAGAATGATCTCTTTGTAATGAAAATTTGATGAAGAGGCCAAATCGCAGAAGTGCACACGGGGAACATTTATGACGTTTCGATAAATGAAATATAATATAAAATCTTGCTGTATAGTTAACGCCGAGTGAATGTAAAGAGATTTGGCCGGTAGAAATTTGTGTGAGAGATAATGGTCTCGCTCTCGTGAAATGGCATGAAATATTTATAAAGGAGGAATCGACCTAATTTGTCTTAAATCTTGAATTTATCAATGGTGGAGGCGCGACGAAAGTCGCCGAGCGTCAGAGAACGGAGAGACGGAGTGATATTTTCTTTCAAGCGATTTTACTTACACTTTTATCGTTTCACCGTAATTGCCCCATCGGGTAACGCGATAATGTGGTGTCCTAAATCAAACTATGTGCATCGCCGGACTACCTCGTCGCACACGAAATTCCACGCAAAGAAGCGGGATCGTTTCTTATCATTTCACCGCTAATCGTACCTTATCATTGCGCAAACAAGCAATTCCCCGTACGCTGGCCGTATACAAGTAACAGCGGTATTTGATTCTAGCTTTCTGGCGGCGAATGTGAATCCTTTTATTGATCCAACGAAATATAGCAGATTCGTCGACACGCGATGATGCACCGATCAGATCGGATCGCGCACAACTTTTGAGACAGGTAGATTAATTAGTCGTGCGTCGCTATGGAAGAAAAAACGAGCTGTGCAGTACAGAATATTTCTTGGATATTTCATGTGCCATACGACAATTCTTTTCAAACGTGTCGATTGGGCATAGAACAAAATTCTCAAGTCTCGAAAAATTCTCTTGTAGCCCAGCGATATACAACCTTTTTTAAATTGCGGCCCAGATTTGTATCTAGTTAAATTTATAGAGATTGCAGCGAAACCATTCTTTCCGTGCAACAGTTACAAAAAGAAACATTCTGCTGAACGCGGAATGTACGCGGCTATTACAACATTGCTGCAATGTTGCTGGAATGCTTTGAACTGCGTACATGGGCTCTCTCTTTAAATAAGGTATGCGCCGGCATTCGTAAATGCAGTGATCGGGCCAGCGATTTTTACGTCCGGGTGGATTTGCAGTCACCACGCGACAATGTACAGCGCCAAGGGACTTCCGTAACAGTCGGTAGAATGGAAATCTTGATTAATACAGCAGGCGGTTGTCGGGAGACACGTATGGGGCGGAAGATAAGCGCGAGAATGAGAGTAGCCAGGGTTAGGCGAAGCGGGGCGATCGTGTGCGCCTCTCTATCGTTCCACGAACAGCGGAGCCGGCCTTGCGAGAATCATTTGTCAGGCAGAAGCTACTCGACGTCCCGATAATTTTTTATTATGCAAGTAGGCCGCAATAAATCCTTATCTAACCGCATTCCCGGCCGCGCACGTCGCACGAATGTACATTTGCCTACCATCGCGCGTTGCGGCAAAAAGCGCGACCCGATTAAAAAATTCGCTGCGCCGGCGTCGGCGATAATGACACGGAGGAGGAAAAAACGGTACTTCCACTGTCTCCGTATCTCGAATTCCCGTCGCTGCGATAACGTTCTGGATAATTCCCGGCGACGATTGATACACGGTGTCACCGCCGCCGCGTCGCGCCGTAACGACGCCGACGAACGATCTTTCGCGCATACACCGAAATCCGGCGAATCGAGCGATGCCGGATGCGTATCCATCCGTCGAGCAAGGTCAAGGTCTCTCTCTCTCTCTCTCTCTCTCTCTCTCCGAGACGACCGAGACTCGGCGTGAATGACGTGACTGACGCGTCCCTCCGATTTAAGATCGGCGTCAGTGAGGGCTTCGCGTGGCTGTCGCCGACACGTCGAGACGCCGGTAATGCTGGTAATCGCGGCGCCCGCGCTTCCGCGTAAAAATGAAAACGGAAGCCGCAAGTGCTCGATTGTGCAGAGAGAGCGAGAGAGAGAGAGAGAGAGAGGAGAGACACACACCACTGGCGAAACGGCTATTCCGAATGTAAGCTACCCTCCCACGAGGATGTTGGGGAGGGGGGGGGGCGCGAGAATTGAACGATGCACGCTGAGAACGACGGTACGCTGAGAATCCTCGGGGCAGAAATGCGATACAAAGCTCGACCGCAAACGCCGCGTAATAAGCGTCGAGCGGGAGTATTTCTAGCGGGAGAACTTCCGCGAGAGAACGGCGCATCGGCGTAAAACGAAATGTGTGCGGCGACGCGCCGCTCGACGTCGCTGCCGACCGAGGGTAGGTTATATCGGGGACGTCGCGACGCCTGCGCGGGTTTCATCGACGATCAGCTGGCTGGAAGCTTCCATCGTGGTGGGAAGCGAGACTTACGTGGAGGGACGACGGAGATAGATGAAGGAGAGAAAGAGGGACGGCGGCTCTAACATACATCCATTATCGTCGCCGACGACGAGGGCAGTACTGACGACGCCTACGCACGTTTTTGGCAGCGTTTTCCCGTTGCTCGTTGGCGTTATCGGCGTCGTCACCGTCGCCGCCACCATCGACGACGACGACGACGACGACGGTAGTGCGCGTCAGTACGCGGCCGTGCAGTGCTGCCGTGTCGGTCGTTCCTTCGCCGTCGCCTTCGTCGGTCGATAGAGGCACGCCGGCGAAGGTGCGACGTACGTCCACTTCGATGAGCCGCCCGCCCGTACTTTATAATGCGGCGCGCCCGTTATCATCGTCGCGCTTCCTGTCCCTCCGCCACGTCGTCGTCCACGGGTCGCCGCGGCCGCGCGTCGATCAGACCTCGCGTTCACCGCCGGGTGACTCTATAAAGACTTGAGAGCGTCGCGGTATTCGCGAGCGGCGCGCAAGACGAGCAGCGTCGCGCGACGAGCGACGCACTCGTCAACGTCCCCGTCGTCGCCGTGTTGAGGGACGCGTCGTATTCGTGCGATCAGTAAAGCCAAATCGCACGAAACCGGAAGTCGTTCCCCTGTGCGGTTGCATAGGTTTTCTATTTGCATGGGCTGAGCCACAGACAGGTGAGAGAGAGAGAGAGAGGGGGAGAGAGAGCAATCCAGTTCCTTACTCCGAACCGGAAAGTGATCCTGTCCGCGACTCCTATCCTGGGATACGATCGCAGCTGTGTTTTCATTCGATACCAAGGGCGAGCACTCCTAACGGAAAGATATTCCAGCAGCGTCTCTCGATACAGCTTCGCGCGATGGAGATGGGCCTCCAGCAGCAGCTGTCATTATAGCGCGCCACGTCTCGACGCCGAAGCGGTATGAGTCACGCTTTAATTATTGGTTTGACGTTTTAGCGATTTATTGCCGCGACACTTGTTATCCCTCATTTCGGATCATAGCCGGATTATTCCGGACTTGGAACTGGGTCCATCCAGTTCTCACGCCGAGCCGGTTGGCGTCCACGTTGAAACAATTTGCCTTTGTTTTCCTCGGAGGATATTACATTTGTACGGTGTCATTACGAGGATGAACGTCGAAGCTGCCTTAGCTCTCGGATACGCGAAACCGTAAGAAGAAAATTGGACAATTATCTCACTGAGAGAAAACGTTCGTTCTCTCTCAGAAAACAGGCTGCGCGAGAGAGGAATTTTCCTGAACGGCTCCCGAAGGCTTCCGAAATCGCTCAATCATCGTAGATCGGTGTATGTATGCTGGTGTAGTACGTGATCCGTGGGGAACGATCACGTTATAGAGACTTGACGGTGTCTGATTGCACTCGGAGGGTAGGACGTCATCGAATAAACCGCCCCTATCGCTGCTGCTACGAAGGGATCGGGGGAGTCAATCGCGGGGAGCCCCGCAGCACGTGCGGGCGTGCTCGTCGTCGTGGCGGTTCCCTTCTGATGGTACAACGGGTAAAAGTAGTGACTCACCGGCGACGGACGAGCGCGGACGACAGCGTGGATCGTCCACGGCAGAAGCACCGTCGTCGTCGTCGTCGTCGTCGCGCCACGTCGGGTGGTGGTGGTGCGCCATGGGTCGCCGCCTCGCCCCGATGATCATCCCCGCGCTCCTCCTCGTGCTGGCCCTCTGCTGTCCGGGATGCGGACGCGCCAACTTCGCGCCCTTCAACGACCTGGCATCCGCGGAGCGGATCCCGGCGGAGAAGCGTCCCGCGCCGCACGGGCCGCAGATCGACGCCGGCGACTTCCACGGCGATCCGTACGGCGCTTACCCGGGCCTGGGCTTCGGGCCCATGGGCCCGATGATCCGCTCGGCCCCGCCGAACGATGACACCCCACGCAGCCTCTCGTCGGCCAGCAGCGACGATGCCGGGCAACGGAATATTCCTAAGGAGTCGCAGCTCGCCTCGGCGCGCTCCGGCGACGACGCCGCGGTCGGCGACGACTCCTCGACCGGCAACAACGAACATTCGCCGAAACCGGAATATCGCATCGTCAGCGTAGAGTTCACGCGCGTCGAAACGCCCTTTCTCATCGGGATTTGGATCTTCTTCGCCAGCATTGCGAAAATCGGTAAGTGCTGGGAGTATGAGAGCTGATCTTAATTTTTCCTTTTTTTTTTTTCTTTTTTTTCCTTTTCTCTTCCTGCCCTTGTCTTCGAGAGAGGATACGTGTAGGCGTGAGATCTCGGCTTTTCCGAAGCGTATCGTTTAACGTAAACAACAGTCTTTTTGCAGTGTTTAAGAATGAACTTATTATAGAAAAATGACAGATAGATATATGACACGTGCAATAAACATTGGCGATAAATCATATACTGGATATTCGTTCAAGAAAGCAAGTAGTATCTCGTGACTCTATATGTCTTCTTCCGAGATACTTGTATTGATTTAATGCAGCAAATGAGTATTTGTCAATAGTAGTTAAGAGAGTCATCCTTTATAAGACTTATATCTAAAAGTACAAAAAATTCAAGTCAAATACGCAAGTGTTACTTGTCGTTATAAATATTTAATTCGAGCTTTGTTTCTTAATGAAGAGAGAGAAGAATATAAAGGTTTTGAAGAGACGAAATGTTCTGAAAATATCTTTTGTGCCGTATCCATTATACGTTATAATTAACCGTTTTAACTTGTAATAACATGCTCGACAAAATTGGAAACAGTTAAACAATACAATGTACGTAATATGATCATTTCAAATATTACGATAGACAACATGTTATTTGAAAATTGTCATGTTACGAACACACTCTGCCTCTATTGTTATAACCGAAAACATCTGTCGCAATTTTGTTATTCGCCTGTGCACATCAGGCTGCATCAATTTTCACGATAGTGACGCTTTTCGATGAATACATTAGCGCACCTATAGTTTTCCATTTGCTTACGTAACAAAACCTGGCAAATGCCATTGAAAACCGGCTGCAATACTCGTTACGTTATGCAAGGCTCATTACCCTTTTTCGTTACGACGAAAATTTGTTTTTAATAATTTCTCGCGAATGAATAATACGTGGGCAAATGCGAATCAAAAAAGCTGTTATCATACTGAAAATATCGGAACAATCTCTCTCTCTCTCTCTCTCTCTCTCTCTCTCTCTCTCTCTCTCTCTCTCTTTCTCTGTCTATGACTTATTATTTATTAAGTGTAAATTAAAGGAATGAATAACAAATTATAATTTGTTAAGATACGAATTTTTATTCGATATTTTGCATAACGCATTCGTGTGCAAGCTTTTGCTCGCGCGGCAGAAAAGCCACGATTTTGCATTTCAAAATCCATAAAGATGCTTCAGTACTCAAAGGCTCAAGAGTGTAGTATCTTACGATATAGTATTTCACGATGCACACATAGATACATTTTTGTGTGCGCGGCGCACGATAAGCGCCGAATGTGAACTCGAACGTTAGCATTCCATTTACTGGATACCCGTTTCGAGCAATACGAAACTCGATGGACGCGCAATTTTTCTCTCTCCGTGCAATTTCACTCGCGTGCAATAGCACGCACGCGTGGATACGCAAGCACGCGGCGAGACGTGGTGGTTGAAGAAACAAACTGTGCCGTTGATATTTCTGTTCACCTGACGGAGCGGTGGTAAAAGTCACGAAAGTGAACGAACGGGCAAGAATAAAATACACCTGCCTACATAAAATTCGCATACGTCATATCGCGCAAATATCTTGGCGGGGTATAAAAATTTACGTTTGGCAGAAAGAATGTTTTATCGTAGTAGATAAATACAACGGCAGATTTTTTTTTAAATACTGTTGAGTTTCCATTGATAACTTTTTTCACTGTCACTTGTATAATGCGATCAGATCAAAGACTTGACAAGATTGTCCTGCTTTCGACAGGGGACAATCCTGTCAAATATTTCAAAATACGAATAATACACCACTGGAACCAATCTCGTAATAACACGATTCTGAATATAATAACGAAGTCGTCCTCTTTTCACTTTTAACAAGAGAACCTCGTGAAACGTCAAATTCTGATTTTAATGAAACTTTTATACCAATAACATTTATTTTAAGAAAATGAAATTTTTATATCAATATTTTTAAAAAATAATTTTCGCTAAATTCATATTTAAAAAGTTATTTTCAAAAAAATATTATTGACGTAAATAAAGGTAATTTTATTATAAAATTTTTGTATTAGAATTTTTTTCTATCCAACAATTGTTGAGATATAACGAAAGAAATTACTACATATAAAGGATGATTTTATCTCTTAAAAGCGTTTATTTGCCGCTAATGATACTTTTTAAATTCGTCTATTTATGTAAGCTATACTATATTTATGTAAGCTATAAGTATACAAAGTTTTAATAAGATCTGAATCCGTGAGATTTTCTTGTTAATCATAAAATTCAGGGTTGTATTGGAGACGCAGTTTTATCGCTACTCCACTCGGAAAGGATTTTTGTTATTTCGAGATTCGCTATTACGAGGTTCCAGTGTACTACTTTTTAAAAATAGATTGCTATTATCGTATTTATCTTTTCTATATATTTTTCTTACCCCCTCAACGTGTATTTGTTCTGTTTTGAATTCGAAAATATCTAGTCGGAACTAATATAAAATATCTCGTCTAAATTTATTCCACCGTTACGTTTAGCGGCTCATTCGTCGCATTACGAGTTATCCATAAGCGAAGCGAAGATTCCACGGAAAATATCGAACAAGATACGTAGAATATTGAGCACGTTCACGGATACATCGTACGCGATACAGCACGACACGCGTTAACAAAACCCTTGATGAGTGGGAGATATCACGTGCCGGGCGTGAAGATATGCGTAGCACACGTGACACGTTGCAACTGCCGCTCTCCATTAAAATTTTCGCCGCTGCAGAAATGCCACGTGTTTCTGCCACGGTTAATTCTCCGATTGAGGCCGATTGTAATTTCGATGATTCTGACTTCCGACGCTGCAGACTGCGGATTATTCTCACGTTCCTCTGCGGTTGATCGGGATCTGAATTTCGAATCCAGAATTGTAAAGATTAGAGCGACCTACTTAGAGACCTTATAACAGAGTCTGACCGCAAGCAATTTTGTCAAAATCTTACTAGAAACGTACACACGTATATTTTCTCCTTGTATATTTAGTTTGGTACACATGGGTTAAATTGATCCAACCGACAAAATTTATACGCGTGCATTTTTACGAACGCTTTTTATAATATAAAAATCTAATTTACAAATAATGATAAAGGCAAATACACACGATGATGATATGATTATGATATGAAGATGATCTTTTGTTAATTTTGAGGCTCTCACGGTTACTTCCTACAAATGAGCTATGCTTTTAACGGGTAATCTCAGTATCTAGGTCCATTGTTAGAATGCCAACGTTTCGTGAATATTGTAGTTCACTTCATCAGAGCAAGGGGCAGCCTTGATACTATCCACTCGTAGCAAGCTGCTCTTTGTCATGATGAAGTGAACTGCAATGCTCACGAAACGTTGGCATCTAACAGTAGATCTAGATACCTACGAAACACACAACTATCTTTTATACAATATTTAAAACGATAATATTTGTACACTAAGTATAAGCTCTTATTGATATTTAGTAGGGATGCACCGAATATCCGGAAAGTACTCGGTAGTCGGTATTATCCGGCTCTTTTTTACTATCCGACCGGATAGTCGGATATCACTATTATCTGGTTGAAATTTGGTATCGTTAAATTTTTTCTTATACTCAAATGTTCTAGAAGTAAGTATGCATATTCATGATGCTGTAATATCATATACATTGTTGCAAAATTACAATCTTTATCCCTATAGGCCTTTTCTTTAGAAGGCACTTTCTCAGATTCCGATCGGATATCGGCTATCCGATGTTACATACTGCCCGGATATCCGATATCCGGTAATTTTATCGATCCGGTGCATCCCTAACGTTTAGATACACAGACATATCAGAAAAGTTTATACATAGATTGTGAATCTTATAGATCTAGTGTGGCGAAATAAGTAGCCAAAGAAAAGTATGGAAACAAAGGATTAATTAAAGTAAAGAAGGAAGAAATACATATTCCTCTTTCTCCCTCTAGTAGGATTTTGATAAAGTCGCTCGTGATCAGACTTCGTTATGGGTCTCCTGAACTAACGATTAATGACATATTTAACATAACGATTGGCGTCCAGGTTTCCACATGGCGCCGAAGCTCAACAAGATCTTCCCGGAGTCCTGCTTGCTGATCGTCGTCGGCGTGATCGTCGGCCTGCTGCTGTTCCAGGCGAGCAGCGTTCACATTTCGCCGCTAACGCCCGACACATTCTTCTTGTACATGCTGCCGCCCATCATCCTGGATGCTGGCTACTTCATGCCCAATCGGCTGTTCTTCGACCATCTCGGGACGATACTCCTGTTCGCTGTCGTTGGAACTGTATTAAATACGATGTCGATAGGTTGGTAAAGTGGCGACAACACGACGCGACAACACCCGCTCGGGGCTCGGTCGATCGGTGTTAGGGCGATCTTTCGATTCGGATATTATTTCTTTTCCCTCGACGCGTAACTCCCACCGATCGTAACTCGGACTTCGTTTTCGCCTTGCCCACGCAAACCAATTCCGATTGTACATATATAGAAATACTTATCTACCCTCGGGATTAAGAAGCAACACTGTGAGATCCTCCGAGTGATTTCAAGTGTAAAATGTCATGAAGTCAAATATAATCGTAACGTTAACTTATGACGATATCTGTATCGGGAAAAATGAAATGAAAGTTCGAGTATTCTCATTTTCAGTAATAATTAAAAATTTTTTTTTTTCTGAGACGATATTATATTTAAAAAGATAAATAAATCTTCCTACAGTTTTAAAAGATTTCTCCTCACATATGTGCTTGGTACAACTGTATTAAGCTGTTAACATCTGTTTGGCATCGTATCAAAAAGTAAAGCTTTATAAGAATCAAACTTTCGAGTTAACTTTCGAATTAACTTCGCATAGCAATCCCTTATATATTTATATTTATATTTTGAAAATTATAAATATGATTGACCAACTTAAAATCTAGTTTCTTTTATTCTTTTAAATACTATAAAACTACACTGAAAAAAATGATTGGCAACAAATCAGATGGTAAAACATGGAATAGCATATTTAATTGACTACTGCAACCAATTAAAAATGCTATGCCATATTCAGCCAATCTTTCCTTTCAGTGTAATATTTTTAACTATAATATAATACCTTACGAATTTTGAAATTTGCAACAAATAAATTGCAGCAAAGGAGAAGAATAGATTTCAACTCTAATTTGCAGTCCGCTAAACAATCTGTTTCAATGCACGTAGATAAAAAAAATTCTGAAAAAAATTAATTAAAACTTTGAAAGTGTAATAAGGAGGTTAAACAAGTTGGTTGCGTACATTATACACGTATATAAAGAGAAGCATGCATAAATAAAACACTCCGAGCATCCCCCGCAGACGGTGGAATTTCCATTCTTCACTTTTGCTCATGGTCTGTTCGCGATCTAGCGTAAGCGCAGATGTTCATCTTGAAAACGTAGAGAAAATGCACGGCTTGAGAACGAAAATAGCGTGCGCGTCGAAGCGGATGCGCGAGACGAGCGGCGACGACGACGACGACGACGACGACGACGACGACGACGACGACGACGACGACGACAACGACGCCGATGATGATGATGATGATGATGACGATGACGATGACAATGATATGCAGAGAATATGTGGCAATTGTCATCCCAACGCTATCATTCCGACGCTATCATCGCAATGATAACGCGCGATTCGATCGTGACACCACGATAACCGCAAATTTCACGCGAAATTGTCGCTATGACTAAAAAGGAAGAAGAACAAAACCGACACGACATTTGACAAAATCCAAGTTATTTAATGCTCGATAAAATGCGCGTTAAAATAACGAAATAGGTTAAGATAGATACGTCGAGTGTAAACGACGGGCGCGATTATTGATTAGGATTGATGAGCACATAAAAAGCTGTCAGTGCTATATTTTCAAGCTATTACTTCTTATCGTAAAAGACGCCAAAACTGTGTGTGCCAAATAGCACTATAAAGTGTTTCGTAAATGTCAATGTAAGCATTTATGAGATGCAAAATAAATGTAAAAAAGCACTTTTTTATTCCTTTTAATAAATAGAATGTTATTAATATATAATGTCATTCCTAAAATTTTCATATCTGTCTCTTGTGATCTTTTCTCTATCTACATTACAACTTTAAATTATTTCAATACAAATATTGAATCAAATTTTTGTTTATAATCAATAATATTTATTTAATAACGTTTTGAAAAGAAATGTAGAACAATACGGCTGTAATTTTCGCAGTTTTGATTTTCATTAAAATCCTGTTGAATATCGAAATTTAATACAATTTTAATTAATGCACGAAAATATGTAGAAAATATGTACGCAAACTTAAATTTCTTCAAGCGACGCAAATATTTGCGAATAAATGGTAAAGATGACTTTTAAAAACAATGCGAGATAAGATAGAAGTGTGATACGCGGGATCGTTACCTTAAAATTTAATTATTTTCAACGAACGTTCGCCGTAACTACCACGATTAGATCTAACGACATTCGATTAATTGAATTAATCTCTTAAGAAACTCGTGACCGAAATAAAAGCTCTTCGCTTTTCTAAAACCGTACCACACGTAACTTTCAAATAAGAAACGACACGAGCAATAATGGCAGCGATCGATAACATGAAATTATGATGTACGATGTTAATTAATATCCTATCGGAATAGATTAAAAACTGACACTCTATTATTATCGGGAACTTTCAAAGGGTTCAATGCCAGGAGTAATATCTTTCTTTCGAAAGGGAGGAAGAATGCAAGTACTTGATGCAGGTACGAATATAACACGTGGGCGGAACACTGGTATTTGATAATGCAAATTTCTATCTTTGGCAACGTTAATCTTTCTTTCTTTCTCTCTTTTTCTCACTTCTCGCGGTTCAACGTTCAGTGACTTTGGAGGGGATCGATAGGATAATAATAATCTCGATAAATTGACGATTTATTCAGAGGTATTTAAAGCAGATTAACAAACGACATTCGTGACAATTAAGGCGATCACGAAAAATATGATATCAGATATTGGATCGCACATTACTATAATTGAAACGCTATTTGCACTTTCAGGTGTTTCATTATGGCTGTTGGGGAAAAGCGGTATGTTTGGTTGTGAGACGCCTATCCTCGATATGTTCCTATTCTCGGCGTTGATCAGTGCTGTCGATCCCGTGGCCGTGCTGGCCGTCTTCGAAGAGATACATGTGAACGAGATACTCTACATCGTCGTGTTCGGAGAGAGTTTATTGAACGACGCGGTCACTGTCGTAAGTATTACATTATTTACATTACGTGATGCTGCACGTCAAGGAGTTTGTTGCGTAGGTAGCACACTGTGCTGCAGAAATCTCTGTCCTTTTGTTACGAACTATTAAAGGTCTTCGATACGTATAGAGCGAAGATTAAAGCCGATCAATCCTAATTACTCGACGTCTGCGAATACGAGATATTTGCGCGCATCTGATAGATAAGCGTAAGAAGAAAATGGAATACATGATTATATCTTCTTTTTTTAAAAATAACCATAAAGATACATCGAGTAGATTTTTATAATTACAATATGAAATTAAAAGTAAAAGTATCTTCAATGAGATTATTAGAAGTTTTTAAAAAATTAAACTCTACAAGTAAATAAATAAATCATAAAGACAGAAACACAGATATACATTTTTTTTATAGCGTATAGCAAAAATTTCTCAACTATATTATATTTTATATTAATGATTGCGAAATATCAGAATATACTCGACAATATTTCAAAGAAGAAAGATAACAATAACTATGCAGTAAAAAAACATTTTATATTTGCATTAGAAACAGTCCACTCAAGTCATTAAAATTGTGTTGAATTTTTAATATATCCGAGTGTTATAATTTAACTTAATGTGACAGTGTTATTTGAATATTTTATATTAAATCGATGTTCAACGTTTCTTAGTGTTAAACAATTAACAATTTATGAATAAGTGAATAAATAATATAAAAACAATGTTGTTTTTTTTTAATGTAAAATGTAAGATAATTAAACAAAATGTGTTAATTTAACATATTATAGAAAATGTTAATTTTAATGAAGAAATATGATTGCTTATAAATTATGTTAGTGTTACGGCTTTTGTGTTAATTTTTTACATAATACTTGTGTTTTAACAGATTCATGTTGTGTTAAATTAATATAAAAATTTTAGTGGATCGTTTGAGACATGCAAAATGCGTTAAATTTAATATAAATTTTCCAACCTTTTTATTACCACCGTAATTATTACCGCAATTATTTTATGTATGTCATCGGTCTCTTGCTCTTTTCGCATCCGCTCAGAATTGACCCTGAAGTTGACGTAGATTAATACCCTGTCTCTCACCCTCGCATGTCATATTTTAGAATATCTGATAAATAAAAGATAGAATATAGCAAAGCTTGCACATGACACCGCCAAACGACAAGCACTCGCCGGGCGAACGATCGATATAACATTGATCACATTCAGTCCATAAGCGCGGGTCAAGTATCAAATACCTTCGCCTCGCTTAAAAATTAACGTCATATTTGTACGCGACCTGTATGTCTGCAATCTGTAATACTTTTGAATAAAACAAAACGATTTAATCTAACCGTGTTTTGTATATATCACCGTTGTGACGACTTCAATAAACGTCGCCGACCAGGCGCCTCGACTAGATTATTAATATCATGCGCAATTAACTCTTAAAAAAATATCTGCAGCTTAAGTAAAGAAAAATATAACATCGTAAAGTGCGATGTTTCCAAAAATGCATTCCGTTCCAATTTTATCTGTTACGTCGCAAGTCTGAATATCTCTGCAAATAGATCAACATCCCTGCGCTATATATCGTATATTTATATGTCGTTAACCGTCCGAAAAAAAAAAAAGAAAAAAATGTTCTGCTTTGACGTAAAAATTGGGTCGTGCCCAGCTAAGAATGGCAATGCGAAAAGGGTTGAGCCGTTAACGATCCGTCGCTTATTAGTTTCGTGCTGTTGCGAGGCGAGCGAAGGAAAGTGTCAGGGGTTACTGCAACGATCGAGTAAAAGGCTATTTAATACGAATACGCAGGTGCTCTATCATATGTTCGAGACGTACAGCGAGATGGGCCCTTCTAGGATCATTTACACGGACGTGCTGTCGGGCCTAGCTTCGTTTTTGGTGGTGGCGATCGGTGGCACGGTCATAGGTGTAGTTTGGGGTTTCGCTACTGGCTTCGTGACCAGGTTTACACATCAGGTGCGCGTGATCGAGCCGATATTCATCTTCGTGATGGCGTACTTGGCATACCTTAGCGCAGAGATCTTCCACTTGTCCGGCATATTGGCGTAAGTAAACCATCGACTTTTCGACATATCGCGTTTCGCATCTCCAGCACCAAAGACGCGTTTCAATAATATACGTTTCAACAAATATATGCGATCGCTATTTTTCATTGAAAAATTGAGAGATCCAGCGATCTCGCCGCCTCCTATTACGGTATAACGAACATTATCGAAACCGTTCAACCTTGAATATTAAATATTTATGAACGACGCCCGTGGTATCAATTTCAAGAATAAGTTACAACAACTTGTTGCACTGATCCTATTGGCACGACTCTGCAGAAATTATAAGGAAACTGAAATAAACGCCAAGAAATCTGCCGCGGAGGAATCAGATGGATCAATGCCGAATAGAGTTCTAAACTACACGGCTTAATTCCCGCCGTTAGTTGCGTTCATTATCGCGTTTACAAACAAGATTTCTCAGCTTGCAAGCTTCAACTTTGTCGAAACAGCGATGATTGCCACGCTGCCTGTTCCGTAATTCGCGATCCCTTTATTCCAGAATAACCTTCTGCGGTATTACGATGAAGAATTACGTTGAGGCCAATATATCGCACAAGTCTCACACGACCGTCAAGTATACAATGAAGATGCTGTCAAGTAGTTCGGAGACCATTATATTCATGTTTCTCGGCGTCGCTACGGTGAACAATGCTCACAACTGGAACACGTGGTTCGTCGTCATGACGATAGTCTTCTGCTCCGTCTATCGAGCCATGGGTAAGCTAGATTTTCTAATTTTATTCGATTGGGAATGTCAGAAAAGGATTCCTCCTACTTACCCGTTGGCGTTCTTAGAACAGCTGTTACGAGATACACGAGGGATTACCGTAGGTATTTCAACTCACAACACGTTCTTTCATAAGAGATACTACTGAAGCACAACTCAACTTCCTAAATTTTCTTATATTTATTGTACAATTTCACGTTTCCGAAAATTCAACTTTTTGGCAAAAATACAATTTATAGAATTTTAACTTGTCTTCTGAATTTGGCTAATAAAGAGAAACATTTATATAGTCTGTGCAAAACTATTGGCGTGGAGAACTTTAGAAGGATATTTCAAAGAGGGGGAGGAAAAAAAACCAGGAAATGAGAGAAAAAGTAGCGTGATAATAGCGAATTCGTGTCGAGGAATTCTCTACGCGATCGCGCGAGCCTTGACCGGTCCAGTCGGATGGACATTAAGGGCATCGTTTCGCCGGCGAACGGAATGGCGTGTAAAGTGATATGGTTAAATGATGAAATCATAATGGGACTTGAGACAATTGACTCTTACTTACACGAGTATCTTACGTCACTCATAAGCGACGCGGCGCTTCACTTATGGCTTCTTGTTCTAACCGGACAATTTGTCACTTGACACGTGTGGAAAGTGCGGAAAGATAATGGAGCAGGCCTGTGTGAAACGCCACGCATTCCGTTAGACGTGTTACGTCGATGCACTCAATGTTTCACTTCATAATAGACAATTGACAAACTCTCTCGTAATTAAATAAATCTATCAGGATCGTATAACAAGATTGTAACAGATTTTTACAGAACCGAGAAGGCTTTTATGTAACACTTTACGATGAAATGAATTACAGATGAAAAAGAAATCGAGAAAGAAACAGATGCAATGCACGACAGATCAGAAATACGGATTTTTTTTCAAGATTCTTCTCATCCTGAACCGTATCAATGCTATCCACTGAAAAATGACTTATCGAATCGACATCGATACGATTCCGACGACACGAATTCGATATTCTAATCGACGGTTATTTCTCGCTGGGAAATACGTTTTTTTTTTTTTTTTTTTTTCTAAAGAGGATAGTACAGCTGTAATATCTCGCTCGGATTCATGTTCCAGGCGTGATAGTGCTGACAGCGCTGGCGAATCAGTTCCGGCTGCACAAATTGGACAAGGTGGAGAAATTCGTCATGTCCTACGGCGGTTTACGAGGCGCCGTAGCATTCGCCCTGGTGCTTCTTATAGATCCAAGACACGTGCCTCTGCAACCTATGTTCGTCACTACCACCATCGCCGTCATCTACTTTACCGTCTTCATCCAGGTAGGATCACGATCGTACGACTGCGCACGATGCACGATCGTGACACGGTCCATGACGAATTTGACGCGAACACGTAATGCACGCAAGCGTTGCGTAACGACGTTGGGTGTTCGCGTGTGTTTCTACGCGGAGTGGCAAGATTGCGGAGACCTTGCTCGAGGTAAATCGGACCGACCCAGTCAGCGACATTTTTCATGGAACCGATGACTCGCGCGTATTTTGAGACACGGTCGAAGTGGCACGCGTTTCGAGGGAGAGAGGAGAGAGAGAGAGAGAGAGAGAGAGAGAGAGAGAGAGAGAGAGAGAGAGTAATCTATACTATTTCATTGGAACGCGGCGCGGCGAGGAGAAAGAAGTGATCGCCTGTTAAAACCATGGATGATCGTCCGTTTAATCAACGATTAATGAGCGACGATACAAAGATGTCGGCCGCAAAAAAAAAAGCTCGGCTCTGCACGTGTGCTTTGTCGCGCGATCGATCGGAAACCTAATATCTCTATGTCGCACACACTTGAGCATACACTTTTGCGTCAAGCGTTTTATCAGCCGCGCGTTACTTTACTCGACGTTGACCGATAATTCGCGTCGGGAACGAGTGTGTTCCCGTACAGCACGTACGTTTTTTTTTTTTTTCGAGAGAGAGACATCCCGGGAACGTTTTTAGGCACGTTTAGAGGACGCAGAGACGTCCTCTGGACGTTTTTAGAACACCCCCTTGGAGGTCTTGGTGGTTCGCACGAGTTCGCTCTCGCGATGACGCTCATGTAAACGCGCTCTTATTTTTAGGGGATTACCATCAAACCTCTCGTCAAAATCCTCAATGTCAAAAGGGCGGAGAAGAGGAAGCCGACGATGAACGAGAGGATCCACGAGAGGGTACGTTACGCGACCAAATTACTTCGGTGGTGGTCGTTTGTTGTCGCTGTAATCTGGAAAATGCCGGGCGGAACAAAAGCGATCGCAGAACTGATATAGATGTGTAAAAATTCGATAATCGTGTTCAATCGCCGATGTGTGTGTGTGTGTGTGTGTGTGTGTGTGTGTGTGTGTGAGTGACGATAACGGAGCCTATTACCTCGAATCCCAGTTACGACGTATTTCTTTTTAATGGAACGACAGAACCGTACAATATGAAGAATAGGGTCGAACTGTGAAATAGGATAACGTTCGTCATTGTCAAGCCGCATTACAGAATGTGTATATAACGGCAATTTTTACCGGGACTTTGATACATGATTTGATTCTGCTTGCGTTTGCGTTTGCCCGCGTATACGTGGCAAATCCTGGCGGATTTGTGACGCCTGCGCTGCTCGTCAAATTGAAAGATAAATAACGTCTGTCTCTTAATAATGCTTCTTAGATAATGGATCATACGATGGCGGGTATCGAGGACATTTTGGGAAAACACGGCAACTACCACGTCCGGGATAAGTAAGACGCTTTTAGTCGTAACTTCGTGTTTTCGCAATGACATTCAAACTGTCGGTCAAGAATCTTGTACGAGAGTTAGCGTAAAATAATAAACAGAAGTAAAATTAGTTACAGAATTTATATCTAAAAATAGAAGTACATTTTTTGATAAAGATGAAAAGTATTAAATATGTATGATGTAGATTGTATCGTCTAATTATCGGAATTATCGGTTTTTTTTTTCCAGTATTTCTATTCACCTCTTCTGTTTTGTTTTTCCTCAATAAAAATATTATCTACCTTGGCTTGCTGTAGATTCAAGCGATTCGACAATAAATTCATCCGACCTTATCTCGTGAAAGATCATTGCGGCGCCGAGCCAAAGATTCTGGAAACTTACTCGAAGCTGGCGATGAAGGATGCGTTAGATTACATAAGAAGAAATGCCTCCACTATCGGCAACATTAGCGGCACCGAAAGTATGTCGGCGATATTCCGTAATTACAGCAATACCGGACAGTTCAATGGAAGGTGGGAAATTCCTGTTGTTCGCCACCGACAATTGTCGTTGATAAAATAAAAGCGCAGTCTAATCGCATTCTTTTTCTCTCTAGTCCCAGCTGCAGCCAGCTCGAATCGGGATGGAATATCGATCTGCAGGAACTGGAGTACAATCCTTCCAAAAAAGACCTAACGGACGCGAGAATCCACCATCTGCTCGCCGAAGAGCTTTGTAAACCATACAAAAGGGTAAGAGATTATGGTCGAGTCTAGATTTTCTCCAAATTCAAAGTCTCCTCGTGATATATGATCTTTAACGTATAATATATTATATGTAATAAAGTAGTAATCCCTCTATTATTAAATTTTTTTTAACTATATTTTCTGACAAATTTTAAATCCAATTTATCTCCAGCCAAAATAATAATTTCTCGTAATTGTTTTATTTTTACTTTAAAATATCCTGATATATTTTTTTTAAATATCATCCATTTGCAGATCTCTCCTAATTTCCAAATATTTTTTCGATATTTTACTATTTACTTCTTTTGCCAAAGAGATTTATTTTAAATTCATCAAAGAAGCTGTAATTAGAAAATATACCAGAGCATATTCTAATAATATTCTATTAAAAAGATATTGCGTCTAAAAATTTTCTACGAGCATCATATATTATTTAGCATCGACGTTTGAGCTACAGTCGACACGCGGTGAATGATCGCGATCTCTCGACACAAGTCAATTACAAAATGCACATGAATATTCGACGGATGATGGGGGAGCACAAACATCGCCATAAACGCAGCAAAAAGTTACTCAAAGTAAGAATCGATTAACGTCTCGATCGTTTGTCATATTTAATTTCGACGTCTTTGATTTTCCATTTTATCGATTTCAATTGTATAGGACGGCAAACAGAATCACGTTAGTTTCCCAGAATTTCAACAGCAGAACGGCTCGACAAAGCTATTTACGCAAGGTACGTGCAAAGCGTCGTGAATAATTAATTGTACTTCAAAGTTCCGTAATTTTTTCTCTTTTTTTTTTTTTCATGAATTATCGTGCACAGATTACATCAATGGCGTGCTGTATGAGTTAGAAAACGGAGAAACCTCGAAGCCCTCCAGCAAAGAGGATTGGGATTCAGCGATCACGTTCACCGCGCGAACATCCGGTAAGAAAACTTTTCTTTAACTTACTAAATCGAATTGAACTGAAAAATGAGATTGAAGTTAAAAATATAGGTATATCGACGAAATGCGACGATGAAAACGGTCAGGATGTCTTGGTTTCTCTCTTACATAGCGAAGATTATAATTTATGTACATGTAGATTGTAGGTTATTGAATTATCTTCTTGAAAAGAGTCATGACTAATAGAGCTTAAAATCTTTAAACGGAAGATTCGCCGAATGTAAACGCGGACAATCAACACGCTACCACCGCTACGACGTCGATGGACACAATAAATACGGACGAAGGAGACTTGAAAATAGGACGCGACGGTACGTTGTCAAAATGAGAAAAGGAAAGAGTTCGAGCATTGGTTTTGTGTTATTGCGAATCGTTCTTTTCCTTTTTTATGCGTATTTTTTTTTCTATTTTTCAGCATTATCCAAACCAGGCGTTGATCTTGTATTGCTGTGATTTTCTCTTTCGCGTCTTTTTTTATATTGGTGATAATGATTTTTCGAGTGTGTGTTATTTTTTCTTTTTTTTTTTTTTTTAAGGATTTAAAATCGATATAATTTCGGTGGACTCCGGACCTTTCGTGTTTACGGCATCGAAAATTGCATCCGCCGAAATCATAACGGTTTCAATTTCCATTTCGTACTCCCGTTACTGTTGTCTTGTGCGATATTTGACCTAGGTGCGGAAGGCTACAGAGTAACTACCCCTACGGCTACGGAAACTATGTTACCGTGGAAACGTGAGGACGATTACGAATCGGGTCATCCGATCAAGCAGCACGAATTTCCAGCCTGGTGCTCCAATAAAGAATACCTCGCCTACAGTTCGCCCTCCGCCACTTTCTTAGGTAAAGAAGGAAAAAAAAGGGGGGGGGGAGGAGGAAACAAGATAACTCAATTCAGCTGTCCAATATTAATGCACCGTAAAAGTTTTTCTCGATTTTTTTCTCTCATCAAAGAGTAACGAATATGAAAGCCAATAGACCGTCACGACAGCTGTAAGTCAGTTTTCCTCTAAGAAGATTAACAACTCCCCGGCAACTTTCAGCTCGCGAAATCGCTCACCGCCTGCCTATTTATTCCCAGCGGTACTTCCACATGCCCGATATGTCTTTCTGCTTTTCAGGTGGGATCGAACAGCCGAAAGTCCAATCCGTGATTGGCCTATTTCGACGCGAGAGCGTGTGCACGCCCGACAGTATCGATTGCCAAGAGACCGTCGACGAGGTGGACGAGACGGACGAGTACACCCCCGCGGAAATGGATTCCCCCGCGAAAACCAAGGGTACGTGACGCATAGCAGAAGGAGGGTACGTGTGGTTCATTTTTATTTCTTTTCTTTCTCCCCCCCCTCCCCCTCCCCCCTTCTTTTTTCATGCCCCTGCCGAGACGGATTATTCAATTTCCATTTTACATCCCCTTCCATTCCCTTCCAACGTTTTCAATGCATGGAGGAAGTTTCGAATACTTAGCGAAATATATATCGCTAATGTAAAAAGAAAAAAAAGAAGTTCGCATATTTCAAAGTTCTGAAATAATATTTCCAAATGACTCGATGATATACAACGACTATAAATTAATAACGCTTTAAGCGAGAAATGTTCGAAAGATGCGAAATGTTGAGAAGCACTGAAGTATGCTATTTTTTAATGCGCCTGTGACGAGCGTCACTCACGTTGCGTTACACGTCCGTGGCTATTTTTGTGAGCAATTGCAAAATGAGCATCGACATGCCAGTGCCCACACGTGCTAACCGTCATTTCGCTATGGAAGAAATATTGTTTTATGAACGGATTGCATGCATAAATTATAATATTTGTTCCGAAATTCTAATTCCTTTGTCACAAATCCATACAGTTTGCTCTGTTTATTAATATTGTGTCGTACAACAAAAGTAATTGAAATCATAAACTTATTAGTTTTTTACCTATTATTCATTGTTTTTAATCACTTTTCACTTTTTATATTTTTATCATTAAGACATTGATGTTTGCTGTTATATTTGCGATAGCGTTGTGGCAGAGAAACCGGTTTCCAATAAATATATTTAGTGTCTGCTTAATTTCAAGATGCATTAATCTATCAATTTTATTACATCCTATTTCGTTTATCAAATGTATGTATGTGTATTTAAAATTTTTTCAAATAAAGTATTTTCTAAATCGAAAATATCGATTATAAGAGAAACAGAACATTATTCGAGAACAGATGTGAAAGAAGATAAGAAAGTTTTTTTATCGAACGCGCGGATTACGATAAGGAATATTCTAGTCAAGAGCAAAAAAGTGGCTTATTTTGAAGAACTTTTTTAAAGGATATTATACACATTTTTCTACACTTTTATATATCTACTTATACATACTATATTTAAATATTAATTATATTCTACAAATTTTTATATGGCTAAATGTGTATTAGTTTTTATATTACGTAAATTTAAACACAAAATATAAAAATATATATCGGCGGTTGACATTTTACTTTCCAACTTAATTGAAATAAAAAATTCGAAACGATTTTTAGTTATTATTATATGAATGTGGCTAATAATCTGAACTAGAATAACTGGAAAATATTTCCAGTTATTTATTTGTTAAAATAATGCGGTTTTAAAAAACAAGTATATATCGATTTTTAACTCAACTCTTCAATTTAACGAATATGAAAAAATAATCAATTTACAGATATTGCAATAATCTTAATTTATGCGATAGACGTGTATTTTATATACATATATAGAAAAATTGATAGTTTCTGAACAATTGTGTTAACTGACTCGAAAAATACGGTTTCGAGAAAAATGCATTTCAAGCTTCAATATCCAAAAAAATGAAAGTTTACATCTAATCGGCGATACCAGAATTATACAACAAACTCTCCTTTAATTCGAAATACTCATTTTCATTTTTCTCCTATTTACACTTGATAACAGCTGCCTTTGAACGCGTTGACAGAGTGCGCGCATTAAACAATATACGCTAAAACAACTTGAAAACACTTGCATCCCCATCATTTTTTATCGATAAAACCTTTTAGGAACTTATTTTCGAGAGAGAGACCTTAAATATTAGAAAAGAAAAATCGATTTTTTTCCTAGACTCTAGAATATACCCTTGAACATCTTCAAGATACATTACAAGATAGTTGAGAGAGACACCGATAATCGGCCAAAACGCTATTCGTAAATTCCTCCGCGATTTCCTCAAATGAACAACACCTTCGGCTTTCCTTTCCCAGGCAACTCGAGGAGGGTGCCCGCGAGGAGGGTGTCAATGATGGAGCTCGGCTTCGCCGACCGAGCTCGTTCGGTGGACAGAACGGCGGACGACGGATCTCACTCCTTGCCGGACTGCTGGAATGTCCAGAGAGTACGCCTTAACTCCCTCGCCTGCTCGCCCGCCCAAATGCCGACTCTGTCGACCGCCCTGATCGCCTCCTCCACGTCGGAATCGTCGGAGGATGTGGATGACGAAGAAGAGGAGAAGGCTTGACCCTTGGGGACCGTCGCTGAGGAGCGACCGTCCTCCTTCACGGACGTCGAGCGTCGGCGTCGTCGGCCCTTCCGACGACCACCGCGACACTCGTTGCTCACCTCGCTCCTGCGACGACCGAGTGCCCCCGTTTGAGAAGATCTGCCCTTGACAAGCCGCCTTCTGCAGGGGGCATCTCACGAATCTGAATCTCGGCCTGAATTTTGTTAATACGCCCCCGCGAATACGCGAAACAAGACGTTGCGATAAATAGATCCCGGGAGAAATGACTGTGCAAGGAGAGACTGTGGAAAACGCATCGGAGCTTTCGATTGAATTTTGTACGAGGAGAGATATTTAGGAAGATGCGAAAATTTCACCTTTAATTGGACGAAGGTTACACGCGAAGACAAAAAGGGAAGAGAAGATGTTCTTTCTAAAAAGTTCACGGTGACAAGTTTCTCCGCGGTAACGCAAAAAAGCGATGAATCTCTCTGGACGATCTTCTATTCAAGTTTGGTATTCGATATTCGCGATATACAGCTCGCCAATTCGGAAGGAAACGAAACGCGTATGCGAGATTGAAATTTGATGAATGAATCACTGTTATTTTTTTCTACACGTCGCACGAAACGCATTCGCGAGAACGAGGGCGCTTGTCAAGAGCAAGGGCTTCTTTCTAAATCCGTCTTTAAGACGTCTTGGAATTGTGGCCTTATAAGGACTATAAAAGTGCTTGGACGCCGACGACTTGTACGCTATCGTCGTCGTCGTCGTTATCATCGGCAATTATCAAAATTGTCGGTGCTATCGATAAAAGTGTGTTTGTGTTGTAAGAATTGTTGCGCGGCGCCGTTAAATGCGCCGCCAGCTTGTCCCAAGATTTACCACGAGTACCTTCTCTCGGGGGGTGGATTAGACGATGATCATCGCTGTTGTGTACTACGCGATTAGCTCACGGTCAGACTAATCGACTTAGTAGAAAATTACGTATAAAGTCGGATTAAACACTTAAGTCGCTGCCACAATTTACTATAAATTCTGAACGTAATTCTGCCAGTAGGATAATGAGAAAAAAACAGAAACTTGCGCCATAATGTCGCCTCTGGTAAAAATATTCAATTTTCAATCAAATAAATAATTCACGTTACTACCGAACTATTTTACGATATCATTTTCTATAGAGAAAATTCAACTTTAATCTCCACGTCGCTTGATAGGAAATATTTTTATTCTTCCTAACAAGATTTTGAACAGAATCATTTCAAACTCTCACACTCATCAAACTGTCAATTATAGGTATATACTATGACTCATCTTTGCCATAAGCTTTTGAAAATAGTGAAAGGAAAATAGCGAATTCGAATGATTGGGAATTAGGCGTTCATTAATCATTCGATCAAATCTACGCTTTGTTCGTTTAAGTCGATAGTCTGGCCGCAGCTTCGTTCGCAAAACGACCGATAGTCCAACATTAGGTGCGTTATATCGTTAGTAGTCTCGTTATCGTGTTTCTGACGCATGCACGCACGCATGTATGCAACATCGCGGCACGTCGCGGTATACGTAGATGACATCTTGTAGCGACGCATCCCCAGCTGAATTTAGGAGAATTAATTCCTTTCCAAGCGAACGGTTAACACGACGTTCAATCGACGGTGCAACTACCAATTGCGTAGAATTGCTCAGGCGAGAGAGAGGTGCGTACAGGCGCGCCGCTCTTCTCTTCGAGTATGGCCTTAAAGAAATCTTTTCAGCAAGCGGATACTCGTGAGTAACACGGTGCCTGGTGTATGATAATACACTGTTATAATACATTGTTAATATCGCGCGGCCACGGCACCGCTTGGTCAATATTTAGCGAAAAGCCGCCAGAAGCATGTACATACGGTTTTTCTTAGAAAAGATACGCTAGAAAATTGTCGGCATCCTCATCATTGTCATCCTCAGCAGCATCCTCATCCTCACTATTTTTGTTATCGTTTAGTATTATTTCGTCGGTGGAGAGAAAAAGAAGAGAGAGATAAAAGGAGGCGGAGCGCGACCACTAGACCACTCGGTATTCTAGTTATTATTGTTACACTTGTTACTATCGCTAGTATGTGATTATACTAGTTCTACTACTAATAATTAATAATGCAATTATAGCCATCGCTCGGCGCGGGCGGAAATCAGAAGCGTCGAGTTCTTGCTAGTTTCGAGGGGAACTTGGTCAACAGAGTCTTTTGATAGTTGGAGACTTATTTTGATTATCAAAATACGAATCGAGAAAAGAGAGTGAAGTTAAGAAGTGGGAAGATCGCCTGAAACAGTAGAACCTTGTCATCAACCGTCCCAAACATTTCTATTGTAGGTATATTACAGAAATTGCTATCTTCCTTAGGTCCGGTTGCACCAACGTTGCTTTAATTTTAAGCGAGGCTTAAAACTCTCTTTATTCCTGTCTCTTTTCGGTGTTAAAACGAGATAAGAGAGAATTTAAAATTTCGCTTAAAATCAACGTAACGTTAGTGCAACCGGCCTTAGGCTCATTCTTTTTAGCTGAATATCTTGCACTGTTTATCTTTCCTCTTTTTCTCTACATTGAAGAGAAAAAGAGAAAAGTTGAAGTCGTGTCAAAAGTTCAGCTAACAGGAATCTCTTGTATTTATTTTCGCGTCACTCATAACAATTACCTAATACCGATTTTATTCTTGCCATAATTAACTTAGACTCAATAGGCTTTTGACTTTTAACAATTACCTCATGGCTCTTTGGGACCCTGTGATTTTTATACTTCCTTATAAATGCATTATTGTAATACGGATCAGTACTTAATTTAGCATACGCAATCTCTTGATATCCGAACCACTTTTGTATCTACGTAAGGGTGACAGGGTATAAGTTCGCTTTGTAAGAAAAAAAAATAGAGAAAAACACACGGGAAGTTTTTTGTGACGATAAATAATAAATGATTTCGCACAGATTTGGAAGTTCCCCTCGCATGGAATATTCCTCGCGGCCTTTAGTTACTTAGACCGGATAAAAAAACATCGGACTAGTCTTTAGATGCTAGTCTCTACGCTGTTGATTTGTTAAAAAGGAAATAAATGTTTATTTCTTAAAACACTATTACATTTGATATATTTATTTCACGTATAATCTCTTACCTCTTTATCTGCCAATTCCTTAGAGATCATTCTCACCAATAATAAAACTTGACTTTTAGAAGATCGACACAGTTTCTATATTGTTATCAGCTCTCTCTCATCCTTCTTCACTAACATCTTCCTTCTTAAAAAGAAAAATAAGAATTATAAGAATTATAAATATTTCTGTAATTATATGCTTCCTCGAAGCTTCCTCAAATTATTTCCAAGCAAGAACATTTCCATGGAGTTTGAATATTTTTAACGTCACGATCGTCTGAAAATAACATCTTAAGTCGTCTTTACTACACAGAACAATTATGAAGCAGGCAATAAAGTAATTATCGTTAGTTGATGAATGAATTGCATCTTCGATCTTCTGACGATCGCTCTACGAAATCGAAGCAGAACAGCCTTAGTGATCACACGAGGCAGATCGAATAAGTGATTTTCATACAATAAAGTCGATTACGGAACAAACATGCCTGGGGGTGTTGTATTTCTGGTCTGTATCCCCACTTTGAGCTACGAGCACCAACTTGTATTCGGTGTGCCGGTAAAACGAAGTGCCTCGAAGAAGATCGAAAAGAGCAAAAATAAAATTGGAGGGCCGAAGGTAGACCTTCGTCTAAAGGAAACAAAAAGCCGCGCGCAATTACTCACGCTTGATGATGATGGCGAAGACGACGACGTCGGTATTGATGTTGGTATTGAAGGCAGAAAATATCCTCGCGGATATCCCACGCGGTCGAAATCACCGGTCTTCGTGTCGATGGAAACGGTAAAGTACAGTAAAAAAAAACATTACAAGATATAGATATTACAAGATAATAAAATATAGACTATAATACGAAGTTATAAAAGATAATATTAACTATCGAAATTATATGAAAAAATGAATTGTACTTATTAAGTAGATATATATCTGTAATTGTAATTACAGATTTCACGTTTCTTTTTAATTCTTTGACTTTAACTTTTCAACTTTAAGATAACTTTATATTTTAAGAGTTTATTAACTCGCTTTCAAAGAATGAGAATTTTCTCTTTGCGAATAGCTCTTCAAAATTTAATTATATTCAATACAATAAGTTTTATTAATTATAAATCATTCTTATTTTTTTAACTTATGAAGTTTGCTTTTACAGGTGCTGGAAGAGCTCCTTAAAAAGCTAAGAGTAGAACACGTTGTATGGTGCAAGGACAAGGAAGACATGTATTATGAGGTACGGCCAAAGTTGCGGATACATTTCCATCTATATGTATATGCGAGAAATTAATTTATTCGGGCATTATGCATAATGCTCAGTCAAAATAGACAGGCATTATGCATATTGACCAACCATTATGCACGATGCTCGAATTAATCGTATTTCTCGTAACATATACATATTTCCAAATGATGAATGCAAACAAAGCTTTCTGGTGGAAGGTGATATTTCCAGTACCCGCCGGTGAACCCTGCGAAAATTGTATACATTGCCTCACCGAGTTGGGTATTGGTGTTAAAATGAACTCGATAGTCAGGTGATTTTAAGGCTGAATTAAAGAAATCGCAACACAAGTTCCAGTACGTTCGAAGTCATGACTTTGGCCATTGATTTTTTTTATTTCTAGCGTAATCCCGACGCAATGTACGTACAGCGGTGTGAACGGTACAAAATCGTTGGCTGTTAAGGACGACGTTGCTCGCAGGTTTCTTAAATTTATTTTTGCTGAGATTAGCGTAAATGTGAAAATATGTTTATGCATTTCCTGCTATTCAGACGAAAAGAATCGGAGGATCGTAAAAACGCTTGGGACGATTTCGTAGGATCTATTAGATCGAAATTGACGGTGAAACAGGTTGTCGATGGCGTTCGCAGTGGTGGTGATCTTACCTTCGATTACATATGCCTTGTATTAACTGCGGAGTAAGAAATCACAAACTACTCTTATTATATATATATATATATATATCTAAATAAATAATTAAGGCAGATTTCCGGTAAGTTCGTTCGACGACCACAAGAGAGTAGTCCTCTAATATTACCAAAAAATTCTTATTATTTATTTGGCAATTTATATGTTATCATCGTTATTAATGCTATCGGGATATTGTATGTAAGGCATTGTACAATATTAAATATAAACTTAATCTTACATTGCCGCAATATTTAAGTTGTATTAATAATAATCAGTTATGTGAAAACTACAATCTTACAGCTGTCTCGCTGCACTTGGTCTCATCGAGAACAGTGCAACTAATGTCGTTGCAGCTATGCTAGTTTCTCCTCTCATGGTAAAACTTTTTAATGCAACTTTGCTAGTGGTTAAACATTGTTTACACGTCACTTAACACTTTTGATCATCGTCTCGTTGATCAAAGGGACCTGTGATGTCTCTGACTTTCGGGACGATCATAGCCGATAGAAAGCTGCAACTAGTCGGTCTGAAGAGCTTGATGCTCGGTATCTTCGTATCAATACTATTTGGCTTCATATTCGGCCTTCTCCTCGGTACAACTGAAATGCCTTGGGGCTATGGCGACTGGCCAACCGATGAAATGAAGGGCAGGTGGATATCACTAAGAGTCAGACAATATCAATAACGCAATAGATTGCATACGGCTTCAATTATATACATTTCAAATATATAGTTAGAAATGTTATCTCAAAATGACAATTTCTTTCTGTAGAGGCAACTATAGAGCGCTTTGGATGGGTGTTCTTTGGGCTCTTCCATCTGGCACAGGTGTCGCAGTCGCTTTGCTGCAAGGTAGTAATGGGCCGTTAATTGGTGTCGCCATATCAGCTTCGTTACTACCACCAGTAGTCAATTGCGTAAGAGAACAATAGTGCATATATCATATAAAAGTAAACTCTATGTAATAATAATTAGACATGTGTTGTTAAAGATGTTTCTCTTTCTTCCATTGTTGGGTAACTGTCAATGATTAATGTAATAATGTAATATTTTTAATGTTATATTGATCGAACAAAAAATTCATTTTTAATTTTCGCAGGGTTTATTTTGGGCTCTGGGATGCATATGGCTCATATATCGACCAATAAAAATGCCCCATATTAAAGGCGAATCTTACACAAACTTTAATAGTTCCTATACGTATATCTACAGCGATTACTTGCCCGTAGAATTTTTCTGCAACGGCATTATCAGCGCGTGTTTAACGTTTATCAATGTAATGTGCATCTTTATTACAGCGATAATAGTCCTGAAGGTAATTAAAGTTAGCACACTACATAGCTCGTTAATGGTCGAGAACAATCGCAAATTGCGACTGTAATTTGCATCTCGTATTATTACATCACCGACACAACATATACTGACATCGTTAATTACGACTTGCCATCGAGTTAAGCAAATTACATCGCGATACGACAAATGCACCGATTTTAAATAATACATATAATACACTTTTATACGTAATTTTTGTTTTCGCCGTAATTATTCGTTCGCAACCGCAGATTAAAGAAGTGGCCGCACCGTATACGTCAACGCCGGAACTACGTCGATTCTGGGAACATGACATTCGGCTGGTTCGCGATAAGAATATCTCTAGAGATAACAGTTCCTTGAATTCAAGGTAAAAAGAGTTATACTTCATTATACTTACTTTATCTATGTGATATCATAGGTGATAATGTAAAAATATTTATGTTATAAACATGACCCTAAAAATACCTCTATTAATATTTTCACTTGAATTAGTTTCTACGATGGATTGAGTAAAACTAAACAACGAGCATTGGAACGTACACTAAACGAAGCAGTCAGAGAAGCGATAAATGACGAAACTTTCAGAAAAGTACAAAGACTCAGTTATGGGCATGGACCGGAAGAGGTATTACCTGAATATCATATAAATTTAAATGTATTGTAATAATATTTATAATAATTTATATATTATGTTATAACAATAACTAAATTATTACTACATTTTTAATTACTTCTTTTAATATTTTTAAAAAATATTGTAGATTAGTCCTCGGCTTGGTCTTCCTGCTCGCGGAACTGGGGGCAAAGGTAACATAAAAGACAGTGAAAACACTGAGGAAATAACAGATGAAAATCTACAGTCACACAAAGGCTTAAATTCTGGCAATACAAGCGAAGACTTGATCGCATTGGATCGTTTAATAACGTATCTTTTGAGTCAACCAAACAACCCCACTGGCGGCAATTTGGATTCATGGAGACGCTCGCATCGAGCTAGTTCACGAGGGTATAGACAATTACGTGGCACTGCCGCTGATACCGACGCGGAAACCGGTGGCGTTGGCACAACGACTCTTTGAGCATAAATTGACATTTAAAGAAAAGCTAGCATCGCATATAAAATAGCAATACGATAGCTAGTTTCAAGTTAAATGTCTCAAGCATGAGATAAAACTGTAATGAAGACAAGGCACATATAGAAATGTTAATTTTGCTAAAGATAGATTATTAATGTCTGCATTTATATCACAATTTACACAACGTAGCGAATATAAGAATTTTAAATAGATATCTATAAATCACCTTAATCATCAGATGGTTCAGTGCCAAAGTACCTATCGCCAAAATTACCGATACCGGGTAATACATAAAACTTCTCATTTATCTCGGGATCCAACGCGGAAGTGACAATTTTCACTCGCGGAAAGGCGTAAGCAATCGAATGCACACCAGATTCGGCCATCAACAATGACGCCAACAGTACATTTTCCTCAGCAACGTCATGATCCAGAAGTACCCTGATCGCCATAATAGCAGCAGCACCAGTTGCAACAGTGGCATCCATCAATATTACTCTATAATCTTTGATGTCCTTTGGTAATCGAAGATAATACAACTAGATACAAGAAATTAAATGAATCATTGGTCATCGATCAAGGATAGATTTGCGAAAGAAAAATGTTCGAGTGCTTACTTCAGGCTCGCCAGTTTGCTGATTAGTTTGGATGAGAATTTTTCCTATGCGTATGTCCTTGCACACATCTCGAACAGCCTGCTCCATAGTCTCACCGGCGCGTAATATCGATACACCGCATATTTTGTCCGTCGCACCTCGTTTGCCGCCATATAATACTCCTTGCGGTGTTTCGACAGTTACATCCTTCATACAAAAATAACATATTATAACATGTGACATCAGAAATTAGGAGCTTACAATTCTTATAAAAATTACAATTATAATAAAATTAATTTAAAAATTCTGGCCTCTTTTATTTAGAGTTATGATAAAATAAAATAACCAATATACATATTGAATAAAAAAACAAATATTCATGTTGAACAACATTTATATTAATATTTATATACGTTTGTGTTTACCTCAAAAGGCAGCAAAGACAACGCATATTCGATGACTAGACGAATCAAACGTTTAGAGTAAAAAATAAATTCATCTCTATAGGTCTCCTTGTTTCGTATAAACGTATGAAGACCTTTTATCTGCGGCGTGTCTGGAAGCAAGTACAAAGATGAAGGCAATGGCTGACCGATGTACGAGTGCGCCAGTTTTTCCCTCAATTTAAAACCTCTCTGAAAGTCGCACAGAGATCATTAGAATTGACAATAATTTTACGTTAAAATGTAAAATAAAGATTAGCAATTTACCAATTGAAGTTGAGTATGAACATGCTGTACAATTAGCTCTATTGCCACTTCGTTTTCTCCTCCGCGCGGCACAATAATATCCGCATGGACCATAAGAGGCGCTATGTAATAATAAAAAGCCGGCTGCACATGTTTACTATACTGCTTTAATACACCCTCCAGGTCTCTGCCTCTTTGCGAAATATCCCTTCGTAAACGCCTGGCCAGTCTGACGTCCGCATCAGTATCGACGAAAACTTTCATATCGCACAGCTTGATGAAACGTTTATCTATTTACTCTCTTTCGATATTATATATTATATTATCTTATATTTTTCCAATCTTTAAATTAATTTATCTTTTTACCCACTTACCTTCAAGACGTCGACATTGTAAAAAGTAAGTATTCCCTCGAAGATAATGACGTTGGCACCATACATGGTTTTCTTTCGAATAAAAAAGAAAAAAATTGTATAAATTGCAATGATTTCTTGCATAAGTAAAAACCGCAATCAAGTCAACTTACCGTTCTACTTTCTCTACGATGTGTTACAAAATTATAAATAGGAACTTCTACCATGCGTCCTTCCTTTAAACGCTGCAACGTAGTCTTGAGAAGTTCAAAATCGAATGCGTCAGGATGATCAAAATTATACTCGTTGTGTGCAGCCATCTCGTGCTGCTTCTCATTTAATACCTATAAGATAAATATTCAGTAGTGTCTACAGTATTATTAAATTGTTTTCCATAATGCTAATTTATACAAGATATTTTTAATAAATACTATTATTAGAATATTTAACGCACTTTATAAAAAGAATCCATACTAAGGAGGGTCACCCATGGTACATCTAAAGATTCTATGATTTTAGTTGCCACTGTCGTTTTTCCAGAGGCGCTGCCTCCACAAATACCTATCGCAAATATATTTATCAGTAATCAAAATTTATATTTATCTCATATAAAAAATTTAAATCACCCATCAAGTGATAAATTAAAAATCATTGTAATTAAATTAACAATAAATGTCACTAACCAATTACAAAAGGTTCTACTTGTTGACCAGCTGAATTGTACCAAGGAGGTCTACCAGCTGTATAAATAGTTCGCGTTTTGCTCCTGAGAATAGATTCTGTAGATGTCTTCTTACTTGATTGTGACATACTAGTAGTGCGCTGCCTTCGTGATCGTGGTGACTTTTGTGAACCTGTTTAATTATATAATAAATATCTTATCTTTCTATCTCCACATAATAATCAATATTTATTTTTTGGCTACATAATCCCTTATATAATTTTATTTATGATTTGTAATAAAGGATTTAATTAATCAAAGGAATAGGAATAGGATTAAAAGTAAGAAGAAAACCTTCTATATATTTCATATTAAATGTCTTCTAGGAGCTCATTAAGAAAAGACGATGAATTGTTTGAATCTTCTTTTACAGGTACATTGAAGTATTGATTCTGTAAATAATGCGTCTATGTATACTATACATATGTGGAACTTAATAAATATGACATATGTACACTAACTGTACATTATTTACGTATATTACTTATCCTATTATCTATATGTATTATTTATAAATCATGTAAGCATACTTTATTCATACTTTATTCATATCTTATCTTGTTACAATTATTTCATTCATTATATATATATATATATATATTCCTGAAACAATCTATATATTACAGATGATTCATTATCAATGAATAACAGATATAAGTTGTCACACATAAATATCGTTCTGTTATCACAAACATATATAAGTACATATTACGTACTTACATATGTACGTAAGAAATTTATATACGTCACATCAGGTGTATTAACATAATTCTATCTTACTAATTCAACAAACAGGTTCTACTAACAGGTCTTGTTAATAAAAAAAGTAAATCACTACCACATGTTAGATTAGAATGAGTTTTAGGTAGATGTTAGAAGAAAGTTGCTCTTCAAGATCAGGCATATCAGAGTGAAATTTTTTGACTGAAGAAAGCCAATAACAAATAAATTTACCTGTGGACGGTGGCCTTGGGGATTGTGGCGTGCCTACGTCAGAGTGCCTGTAATGCTCAACATCCTCGCACAACTCATCGGCGAGGAATATCTCGCGATCGTCCAAACACGCGTCGCCGTCGTCGCTAGCAAAATATCAGCAATAGAAATTTCGTTGATTTTCAATGGATGTTGATGAGTGGAAATATGCTATAAAATTTAAAAAGAAGAGGAAAATCCTCACACATACCTCTCAGAACTCGCTGAGCTCGGTGGCTCGAATGGGGGCTGCATTTTAGCTGCCATGTTCCGTCGACACCGCTGACCTCGGGTTCGTCGCTACCACGTGCACGTTGCAGCTGCAGATGCAAATGGTTGCAGACGATCACCTGCGCAACCTACTCTACTTCTTTACTTTTACTGGCCCCGGTCTCCGCACACGGGCTTGACGTGAACAGTGTCTTAGCCTACTGCGTCATACGTAAATTTCACGCTGCGCGCCAAACATACGTATCAGTACACGATGTGATGGCGCACAGCGATGTCACATCACACTGGGTATCACCGTACCGCATACGAGCTGACGGCGCAAAGTTGCAGAATGCAGAGTCGCGCGGTCAGTGTTCTCAAACGTGAGCAACCGTGAGAAAGACCCCACCATTCCGTCCATTCGTTGGATATTCTCGACGTTTTCGCGCGCGTGCGTACCAACAACCACGTGATTTTCTCGACAGTATCGTGCCTAGAAGTAACACAGGAAGTCGCCTAAAACCATTATATTTTTCCATCTTTTATTATCATTATTAAAATTATTTCAGGATTATTAGCACATTTTTATCTTAAAATAATTTAATTTTAACTAATTTTAATTACTCATACATATTATTTAATCGATTTAAAGTAAGGTTTTCTATGTACGTGTCCAGATTTTATAATTTCGTTCATCACGATGGAGGCATAACGACAATCATTTATCGAGATAAAATGTATACGCGACTGAGAGAACTGAGCGCGATGCTAAAATTTGCGCGTGCGTGGGTATTTTTGGGGGCACCGGCCACGCGCAGTATTGTTCCAAAACATTGTGCGCATATACTACACGTTTTCAATGAGCATATTGAAGCACATGTCTGATTCATACTCGACATTGGCTGTTCAGCGCTACAAAATCAATTCCACAATTAGACATTTTTATATAATATTACCTATTTTATATTTATAAATGTTAAGCTATTGTTGCTGATTAGATTTAAATTTGTATCCTAAAAAAAGATTCGTAAACTTAGAAAATATATAAAATATTGTAGAAATATTGAAAACTATTATCGTTTTCCTTGAATCTCTTGTTTTTCTTTTAAAGACTTCAATTAGTTACTGCAAGACATTGATCCACTTATATTCATTTCTTCTAGAGAGATCAATTTTGATCTCTTTATTTCTTTATTTTTTTTAATTTCTAGAACTGGAAAAAATAAAAAGTAAATTAAATCAAGATTAAAATAGTAACTTAAATTAAAATTAAAATAACATTATAATTATTGGGGTAGAAATATAAGTAACTGCGGCTTTTCGTTCTTTTTTTATAAAATTTTCCTTTGTTTCTTTTATATGTAATATTACAAATAGTGGCCTTTTAGCCAACTTGCTTATTATTGAATTAATTATTAAATATTGTAGCTTTAATTTTATCTGCTTGCAATCAATATAGGTTTTTCAACTATTTCTTTTTCTTATAATATTTCTTTAATTTAAAAAATGTTAAGGTCTGCTCTACAATGTGCTAATTTGTTTCCGGTTTTTGTTTTTTATGTTTTGTTTTTTTCTCCTTTACAACCATTTTATCGACAATTGTATTTCTTACTACATATTTCTTGTTTCTTTCGAAGTTCTTTAACTTTTATCTCGGGCAATATAAAATAAAAAATTGACTTAATACTTTATAATGTTTTTAACGTTATTAAAACAGATAATAAATTTAAATTAATTATTTAAGTGTTAATATTACATAAATCATTATTTCAATTATATTTATTTCAATGTACACTCATAACACAACGTTCTCAGCTCCAATAGGGCACATTAATAGGGACAAGTTTAAAATCTTGCAGTACATATTACTGGATATTTTCACGTAAATTTCTCATATCTTTTGAAAAATATTTAAAATACTTTAATATTCAAAAAATAAAATATTATCTTCGGTATCGTATGCATTATTAATTTAACTTAAGAAGAAAAAATATTTTTTCTTATTTATTCGTGCTAGTTTTCTTCGTGATTTATCAAAATACAAGCACACTAATATGGACAGCCACGGTAATTGGGATAGTTACCCCATTACGTAAAACAAACGACAAACGGCCGCGGCACGAGATCGGAGATAGTGCGACATTCGTACTCGTTATTGATTCGAGTCATTTGATTGTTCACATTTGATCATGCCGCAGGACGGTAGGCGTGTGCTCTCGAAAATCGCGGATAGGAGTTGACCAAAGTTGACGGAAAATTACGCGAAAAAATCAGTACGAGTGGCGCGTCTCGTTTTTACCGGGCACGTTTGCCGTACGGAACTCGAGGATCTCGCGGTGGAATCGAGACGTTTTCTAAGCTTAAGGCGATGGTACGATGACCGCTCTTGGGTTTCTTGTGTACGCATTCGTCGTAGTGGCAAGCTCATTCGCGTACAACAATGATGACGAATGCATCTTTCCTTTTTTCGATAGAGCTCATATAACAGCGACTTCCTTGCCCGAAAGAGGACCGTACAATGCTAGGCTACATGGAGATTCCGCGTGGTCATCAGAACTTAGCAGTTACAGTCAACATCTTACTATGGAGCTGGGGGACATATATGAGATACGCAGCATTTTTACGTAAGGACGAGCGCATACTAATGAATACGTGACAGAATATATTATTCAATATTCGTACGATGGTCAAGCTTGAGTTACTAATAAAACCCAGACTGGTGTAGATAAGATATTTAAAGATAACATAGACGGAGACAGTATAAAGCTTAACAAATTTAACGTATCGATAATTACACAATTTATTAGAATAAATCGAACACGATGGCGAGACAGGATATCGCTGAGGATCGAACTTTACGGATGCGATATATATTATGTATCTGATATCGTTTCCTTTAATGGATCCTCTCTGATACGATTGGATTTACTTAGAGAGTCTATCGAGACCGACAGACATTCTATACGTTTTCGATTTAAAACAAATAATGCTGACGGTGTATTAATGTATTCTGTTGTGTATTTGCAGGTAGATAATTATGAGACGAAGGAGTTTGAATTTAACATAAAGCATTCTGCAGACGCGCAACAATATTCAGTACGTGTACATCGGCAGAAAAGAGTTTATCAGAGGGATTCGCGGGATGCATATCGAGAGTTGAATTCGATGACATATATCCGTTGAAGCTACTCTTTCAAGAGAACGGACCTGCTTACGTCCGTTCACTCGGTCCTTCAGTAATCGAAGACTTCCACGGAGTCGAACCGATCACGCATCCGCCATATATTAAAGAGACGCGATCATCATCTGAGATAGATGAGGAAAAAGTGAGAGCGGCATATAACGAGACTGATACAGCTATTCGGGGAAGCGTATTAGCGATTATTCTGATTCCATTTGTGATAATGGCGATTCTTATAGACAGATATACATCTAGGTATAAAGGTATGAATACTTGCTACAAGAAGACAAGAGTGCTGAAATTGCTCTGGATCCGGATTCAGCGGTCGTGAACTCTGCCACTGGTCATCAAGAACAAGAAAAAGAAAGAGTGGTTTATTTAAAAACTGAAATGCATCATATTAGATATGTATTAGAGAAAAGTAACAAGTACACATTAAATTAATCTAAAATTATATATATATTTTGAATAAGGATAAAATCTCTTTTGCTCCATTCAATGCACCATTGATTTTTTCATACATATCATAATTTTTGTACGCCAGAAATACAAATGTAGAATCCAAAATAATTAGAAATCAGAAAAACGAATTTTTTAATTCTGTTACCCATATAATAGTTTTATCAAAAATACTCCAATTTTTTATTATCTAAGTCTAATTATTAATTTTATTTAAAAATTTGTATATATGTTGTTGTCTTCCTGTAGAATTTGACAACACTGCCATATAAAGAGGCCTAAAAAATTTTAAAACTAAAAAAATTTTGTCATTCCCTCTAATAATTTCTAAGTAACAGCTTTGGATCATACTAAAAATAAAATAAAAATTTAAGAAAGTGCTCAGAAATCGCAATTATTTACATTTCATAGAACTGAATATGAATTTTGACTAGCTTTTTCAGATATTATTTCATTATATAATATAAATCAAACTATTGTATTATTTCATATTGTTTCTTAATACATTTCTCAGAACTCTGCATAATATAATTGCCAGTATACGAATATATATACATATATTTACATACACATTATATTTAATTTTTTCAAGTACAATTACGATAGCAAATGAATGATTTTAATTTTTGCATTTTGCTCACGTTCATTACGCGAGAAAAAGAAGTGATTATTTTATATAATTATTATTTCGTGATTAGGGTATGATCCGTTCCAATTTAAATGCAATTTAACAATGAAACATAAAAGAGTGTTTTATGTAACATAAATAGATTTTCCATATACACAGCTGTCTTTACTACAGATAAATTACTTATATATTTTGTTTTCTTTTTTTTTTATATAATATTCGCAGTATTAATTGAAATGTCTACCGTCCAAATTGCGTTTAATACTTTTTTTTACATTTATTTTATTTTCACACATTTGTTTGTGATTATTTTACAGATATTTTTTTTGTTTTTACATGATCTGCAAACTCACTGTAGAGTAATTTAATATTAATATAGCATTAAGGATAATAATTGTAATAATAATAACAGTAGAAATGATAATAACGATAATAACGATAATAATACTCAAATTTTTGGAACAAAAACGATATAATGATCTGAATGAATATGTCTTTTTTATACTGAGAACGAAATTAAATAAAAATAAATCATCTTTACGTAGGTATGCAACGACAATAAATACATCATGGATCATCAGAGGCTGTGACGCAGAGAGGAGATCCGAGGGAACAAGGGAAACTCTTGCCCACGCAGGCCAAGTTAGCTATCTTTGGCATGTACATACATATGTTTGTGAAAAAGCAGCGGAGCCAACGTGCAGGCACGCTTCGAGTATTGCAGCTGCATACTGCAAGGAAAATATGCGCCAACATTTGCGCCTGAACTGCAAACGCATGCATCTTGGCTATTTGGTGTAGCGATAAGAAACGTGGGAATCGAATAACCGACGTCATATCTACGTAATATCGATATCGCAGACGGTTATTGATGAATATGTAACAAAGAATATTTTAAAGTGCATGCATCGAAATTACGAAATTGAATAAAATTACGAAATCTAGTTAATATACGCATCTTTTATGTAAAACTTACATGTAAAATTAACATAAGTGTATGCTTATCGTAGGTATACATAGAAACTTATATCGTTAACTTCCTACGCAACGATATAACAAAGTTTTCAGAAAATAAATGTACGTGCAATATTTTTAAAGTTACATTTTTTCTTTTTTTTTTCTTTATGTTCTTTTTTGCAAACAAACGAGCAATATATTCGATATATACATTCATATGTTAAAGCGTTAATGAGAGATTCTTCAAGTTTTTCAACAAGAGTGACATTGTGTAACACAGTGATCATTTCATCATATTGGCGAACAAGGACGTAATAATTTACGTCCTTGTTACTGTGTCATCTGTGTCTCTTGTTGGAAAGCTTCCTTTATTGTGTGTATTTATAATCGCAGCATAATAATTTTTTAAATGTATATAGTAGGAAGCAATTTGATATGTACTGGAAATTTGAGAATGAGATTTTTATTACAATATATCGATGTGAATACGTAACGTATATAACAAAAAAAACAAGTTTATGCGAATTCAATCATATCATCATTATTTCGGTATTTCCCGGATCTCGGTTATTTCTGATATTATCATAACGATTACGCAATACCTATAAAGACTATTTTTGAAATTTAATATTCGAAATGTATAAAAGAAATTCCCCAGCAAATTTAAATAAATCCCATAAAAACATATTTTACAACGATTTATTATAAAATATACTTTACAGATTTTAAAATTTAACAAACAAACGATATTCTATAATTAAATAGATCGTAATAAGAAAATATTAATTTTATTAAATGCATAATAATTCCACGTGATATATTTTTATATTATCGACATGAAAATAACTTTCAAAAAAGATATATACATATATATAAATATATTCAATATTCACACAAATGCCAAGATAAAATAAGTAATACATAAATATCAAAGCAAATTTAAATAATTTCAATAAAAACGATTTATGATATATCAGGAATATGTTTCACGGGTCGAATAAAATTTAAGCTGAAGATATTCTAATAAATACATTATAATGAAACAACATTATTTTTATCACAAATACAGAATATAATTCCACGTGATGTATTTTTATGTAACCATAAAATAACTATTTCAAAAAAAAAAAAACGATGTATAATATATCCAACATCATAAAAATATCAGATAAAATTCTATAATGGAAAATTCCATCCCTTCTCCTTTATCGGTTATCACGAAAATAAAATATGATCTTTTGCGATAACAAAGTAGAAATTCATAGAAATTTAGAAAATATCGTTGTAGTTTCAGACCGCCGCCGACATCGCGCGATGTCGTGACGAATTCACTCGTTCAGCCGGTAACACTGAATTTCGTTGTTCGATCTTGCGTTGTTGTCGGTCAACCGAGTGCAAAGTAGCGAACGGTAGCGAACGTCGCAAAGAGGATACATATAGAAAAAGAGAGAGAGAGAGAAGAAGAACAAAGACAAGAAGAGGGAGAACGTGCCGAAAGTCACCCCCGCGTTTACCCCCGATGGCTTCTGCGTCGTGTTGACTCCGCCGTCGCGTGACGTCGCGCCGTCTTTTAATAGTCCGCCGCCTCTCCGCAACCGGTTCGCCCGTATGATACGACACGATACGTCTACATACGTATACGTACGTCGCAGCCCGTCGGGGAGACGCGCCCTCGTTCGACCTTGAACGGCTATAACCGGTGCGTAACGTTCGATGTACGGAGCATCGTCGCTGTTAATCGCGACAATCAGCCGACCGCGAGTCACCGTCACCGCAGCACCACCGTAGCAGGTCCGTGCTCCTTTTACTCTGTTTACTTCCTCCTTCTTGGCGCCTACTCCTCGACGCGGGACTGCCTCGGCGGTGAAATGGCGAAGAAGACGTACGATCTACTGTTCAAGCTACTCCTCATCGGCGACTCCGGCGTCGGCAAGACCTGCATACTGTTCCGTTTCTCGGACGATGCCTTCTCCACCACGTTCATTTCCACAATAGGTGAGAGAAAGAGATGGAGAGCGAGGGAAGGAGATCGGGAAAGGCCGGTAGAGACGAATCGTGGAGATTCTTTCGTTGATGACGACGAACTTGGCTCGCATTCTTTTACCGGCGATTAGGTTAGAATGTCGCGCTTCGATTGGAAATTACGGCCGTCACGTTCCATAAAATTCAATCCAATCGAGCTGATCGCCGCTTCGTTTCGTGTGAGGGCCACACATGTGCGTTACTATACACACACACACACGCGCGCGCGCGCGCGCGTACATATTTGCATGGTGATCAGGGTATAATTATCAGCCTGTTTTTCTTTGAGAAAAAAAATTGCACTTTGCTTCGCGAGATTTTAGCGGAGTCATACATCCATTTGTATGAGCATAAATATATATTGCACAAGTTACACAAAAGAGATGTATATGATTTTATGATATACAAATTATTCTCTTTTATATACAAATAATTATTTAATAAAAATAAATAAAAACTAAGATACCTTCCATAATTAATATAAGTTAAAATACATTTTCTATAATTAATTTTTATTTTCGTAACGGTAATTAGAATGCACAAAATATGTACCTAGAGTTTCTCGAAATTGTAATTTGTGTTTTATTCTTTTTGTCGAATGGAATATAATAAGTGGTTTCTTTTCTTGCAGGTATCGATTTTAAAATCAAGACGGTAGAATTAAGAGGAAAGAAAATCAAATTACAGATATGGTGAGTTGCATATGAACATTAAAAATTTTCTATATATTTATGTGGTTTTATTTATCTACAGGGACACAGCTGGGCAGGAAAGATTTCACACTATTACAACATCATACTATAGAGGAGCTATGGGAATTATGCTTGTTTATGATATTACTAACGAAAAGACATTTGAAAATATCGTAAAATGGTTGAGGAATATTGATGAAGTGAGTATAATGTACTCCATTTTACAATTTACAAATTTATATTTCAATTTCTTATATTAAACACATAATGATTGTCGTAAATATTTCCTATAGCATGCAAATGAAGATGTGGAGAAAATGATCTTAGGAAATAAAAGTGACATGGAAGAAAAACGCGTTGTCAGTACAGAGAAAGGAGAAGCGGTAAATATTCTATAGATAAATTTTCTTGATATATTACGAGCAATGTGATAAAATCTTTTATCAAAAACATGCTGGGTTTTATAGACATATAATATACAAATCGAACATATAATATATGTTAGGGAATGCTTTGCGGTGCCCCCCCCCCCCACATGTGAGAGAGAAGCGATACTCAGATCTCTCTTTTCTTTCTAACAAAAGTTTTCTGTCTGTTAAAGTGAGCAGAACAAAAGTTGTTCTTCGTCTTTTAGAGAAAGAAGAAAGACTTGAGTTTTATCATATATCTCTCGCCTGCCATATTCAAATCTATCTGTACTACGTCTATGATAATTCTTTAACCAAAATTTGTATCTTGTTTACAGATAGCGAGAGAACATGGCATTAGATTTATGGAGACGTCCGCGAAAGCGAACATCAATATCGATCGAGCATTTAGCGAACTAGCAGAAGCAATATTGGACAAAACTCACGGCAGGGAACCACAAGACGCGCCCGACAGAGTAACGGTTGATCGAAGGGTAGAAAGAAATTCGAATCGGTGCTGCTAATTTTATATATTATTTATTTTAACGGCGCATAACGAACTATATATCAGCTCGTGCCACCTGGGATAGATCCCTCGATATAGATTTAGAGCGTAATTTAAAACATAATAACATAAACACTTCACGACACTGCCTGATCTGATATAATCCAATCTCACTTTTGATCTGATGAAAAAAAACGTTTTTCTATGCTGCAATCGAAAATTGCTAATAAAGATGATTTGACCGATCCAATATTTTTAAAAAATTATGTTTTTTAATTAAATCTATATAAATGTTAATAAGTTTATAAAAATTATGCGCGCGGTTTTATGCATATACAATTGTATCTACGACTGTACGTGTGATATATAAACAAAGTTTTATTAGTTTATACGGATGTAGTAAAAAAAAATTTAAAAACATAGATTTCACTGGCGAAAATCTTCATGTTTCACGTAAAGCATTGCATCGTTGCACGAAAAAGAAATTAGGACATATTGTTTATACATATTGTTTATTACGAGGCTGCAATTTGTTACCATGTTGAGTGGTGTGAGTATGAGTGTCATCGGCTTCTAATCTTCATCATTTTTTTGAATATTGAACGCTTTCCGTGAATAATCGCACCACAATGCTTACTTGTACATTTAAGTTAGGGAAAACTTAAACCAAAAGCTTCTACCGTTTTGTGTACGGCCGATTTACTATAAATATAAATATTCGCAATTTCGAATTTGTCGTTTTTATTTCTTAGGCAAACGCGCGCGCTCACACACACACATACACACATATATACATATATCCTGCATGAAATGAGTTTGCATATTTATAGATGCAAAATTGTCATTAAATAGACATTAATAACAATTATACATAGACATT
>NW_017306059.1:3564633-3572293 GCF_001594115.1 Trachymyrmex septentrionalis | reverse complement strand
TATATATACATATATATATATAATTGCAATTTAATATCTAATTTTAGAGATGCTGTTAAATTACTTTATCTAATTATTTCTCTCATATCGAATAATGTTATACAGAATTGTTATTTTACTTAACATTACACGGAAATTGTCTTATCGTGAATAGTATTAACGTGTTTGTCAAAAAAAAGAATTGCATCATACTACTGTGTATACATATATACATCGCAATATACTATGCACTGTTATTTGGAATCGAAAGAAGATCATAAATACCAGAGAAGTAAATTGTATGTTTTATTATTCAAATTTGAACAAAAAAACACAATCTCAACTTTTTATATATGTATATGTATATATAGGTAACAAGGTATAAGCATCTCCACATTTCTTTCAAAGTTGCCTGGAATTGTAGTTAAGTCCAGATAATATACTATAACTAATTCGGTTTTTATCACACTATGACATATATTTATAACAATTATATATCAATAATTAGTTTTACGCACTTATAATTAGACATATATATATTCATTGACATTGGAAAAATTTAAGTCTTTAAAGAAGTAAAAAAAAAATAAAGTATGTAAACTCATATAATCACTGCTTTTTATAATACTCAAAATGAGACAAACAATAAACATTGAGTTTTATGACAATAATAATAATAATAATGGACTATTCTATACATTAGCAATTACAAGAATTTATATTTGGTTTTCTCCCCAAACTTGTGGGAAATACTTTATGCATTATGAAACTAGATAAAAGATTACAAGTATAAGCGTGCTATTTGTGTAGATATATTAATCTTTGAAAATTTGTAAAAGCTATCTTCGTAAAAATTAAAGTCTTGCCAATGTTATGCTTCTTCATACTTCATTGTTTCTTCGCCTACAGTGCGCTCTCAGAACAATGACTGTAGAGAGCCAAAGCAGGACGGCGGTAAGTAAAAACTGACTTTATGTATGTATTCCTTAGTAAGTGTAACACAAGTCAAAATATCATAATTGACATTAATTAGTCTCGCGAAACGCCAATAATAGTTAAAATATACAGGAAGATGTTGACGACATCCAGATACAGACTCAATGCGGCAAAGATATACTCCTCCGGTGAAATAGAATATTTATGTTTTCCGCCGATCATCATTTGCGTATCGTAAACCAGATATATAGAGAATATAAATGCGCCGAGCGAGGCATAAACCAAAGTTATAATTTTTCCATGCCAGATCATTGCAATTATACCAAAAATAAATAAAATGAGCACAGCGACAAACAAGACACCGTGTAATCCGGTAAAATCGATTTTTGTCTGAAATGCGAATATCGTCAATCCTAGACATACCGCCGCTGTAATTCCAACGGCCAGCATGACCTGCAAAAAACATCTTTATGTAGATATGCCACATTTGTTATTACATATACATATTATAACTTAATAACATAGTTCTTTGCATATATATAGTATTTAAAATTATAAAATCTTTTCGGGTAACTTACTTCTTGAGACTCATATGTTGATGCAGCCACGGACAGCAGGAAAGCCTCCGCAAATGTAAATAGGAACAAGAATATGAAGTTCATCGGAGCTTTACGTCTCACATTGGTGCAGCAAACCATACATATGAGCAAGACAAGAGTTATGGCAAAAGCAATCCAGAACAATTCTGTGTGACTCTTAACCCATAACTGTGTTGGTTTATGATAAAGCAAAAAAGTAATCATCCCAAGTGTGATAAGCAACTGACACATCAAGATGCTATACACTTTCCTGTAAAAAAAATACAATTATATATATGCTCATCATATATTTTGAGAATATTAAATGTTAAAAATCCGACATTTACCTAATGAAGCCATTCCTGATCGTTTTGTCACTGAACTCAAACCCTTTGATTTCATCCTGCATAGGATCTTCTCCATACCCAGACCCGTACGACATTCCTGGATGAGCTGGTGGAGGTACTCCGCCAAATTCTGGACCAACTGGCGGTGGCGCTTCACCGTATGGTGGAACACCCGGTGGAGGTATAAATCCTGGACCTATAAAAAATAGTAATGGTTATGAACAAAATAAATATATAACTGTGATAATTTAAGATAGTTTGAATAATATTCTTGAGTTTTGTATTTACCTGGTGGATTTCCACCGGAGTAAGGTGGTGGATATCCTGGATTTGGAGGATATGGATAGCCTTCCTGTGGTGGCGGATATCCTGGATTTTGAGGATACGGGTACGGACCTGCACAGTCAAAATTCAGAAATATAAATATCAACGTTACAGTACAATGTGCATGTAACCGCGATAAGCAGTAACAACTTGAGGAACTGTGTGCAGTAACAGCAGCCACTACTTTTATATATATTGTGCATGTTTTATATTTTTGTAAAATTATATTTTCATGATTGTGTGTGCTATTAGCTTCTTGAAGACATTAATTATGCTTGACACAATCTGCTGCAATGTATTATGCATAAGTGTATGTATTAATTATAGAGTTACATTGATGATGATAAATAGTACTTTAACACACTACAAGATTTATTAACAATTTTCTTTATTCTCAAGTATCGACTAAAAATAATCATTATATTAACGGTATGTTTTCAAATGTATGGGATATATCCTTTCCAAGCAAGTGATTATGCTAACCGCTGACTGAATGATCTTTGATATGTACCCCGAATTAATACAGTTAAAATAATGAAATATAGTAATAAAAAATATATTAGAAAACAGAAGGAAAAAGATCAGAACCTTGTTGCCCTGGATAGAACCCCGCACCAGGTGCTTGCCAAGTTGTCATCTTTTGGTTTTGTTTTAGCTGAAAAAGAATCTATTATTATAACTAGACCTCCTTTGAGGAAAAGAACAATATCAATAGAACTCCGAACAAATGTGTATCGGCAACCTTAAAAATGTACATAAAATGTATATACAATTATTGAAATAAATTTATCTTGTACTTGTTACATCAACATTATATACTTTGTATTAAACTATTATTTATTAAAATAGATATAAACAAATCACTACTATAAAAACGAAAATAATAAATATATTACAATCTCATTAAAAGTTAAATCTTATACATTCATTTCTGACTTTTATTATAATTCGCATACATATTTAAAATCTTGTATCGTACTAATTTATTAATTGTATTCTTTGTTCTTTTATTATATAAAGTGCTCTTAGAATAAAAAATATATAAGCAAAATGTTAGATAGATAGCAGAATTAAAAGGAAGTTAATGTTCAAACTTTCGCTTAAAGAGCCATGGACAAACACCTAAAAAAACTGTATTCTGTAATACTAAATGTCCTACTAAATATAAAACCTGAGATTTTATACATAATGAATTTTATTTTTTTGTGGTGATAAATCTACCTTGCAGTTTTTTTATTTATATTATATCTTCAAATAATTAATTTTATCTCTCTTACCAAGAAAAGAGATAAAGAATGACATATGATGTGAATTCTACTAACTGCTCATAATTATCAAAAATATTGGCAATTAATAACAATCGTTAATTAAACAAGAAATATTAGCTAATATATTTTAAGCATGTTACATCTTGCACCGATTTGCACTAATATATTAGTAAGCGAATGCAAAGACACATTAAATAAATTATCCCAATTATATGCACAGTTAGTTAATGTATATGAATATTAACATACTTATATCAATTATTATATCATATCGTCTGTTTATAAAAGAAAAAGAATTTATACACACTGCACAAAAATAAGCAGTACTTATCGCTTTGAACGTTGTACTTTGCAGTCTTTTATGAATTCTGATTCTAATCTGGGTGCTCCTCGAATATCATGTCATCCTTATTGTTTATTGTTAAATAAGAAGGTGGGAATCCGAATACTTTAGTAGGTCTATTCTTTTTAGCTAAACTTCTTGCATAGTTTATCTTTTCTCTTTTTTTTCCAAAGTAAAAAGAAAAAAAAGAAAACATAGAGAAGTTTCATGTAAGATGTTTAAAAGAACAAATATAATATAAGATTAACTTTTTAATCTTGATTTAACTAACTGTTTATGTTTTTCTAATATTTAGAATTAGAAAAAGATAAAGAGCAAAAGCAAAATAAATTATACCGAATTATAGCGAATTCAGTTACTTCCATTATATTAGATTAGTGCATATTAAAAGCTGTTATATAAAAAATTGGTTAAAGTTAAATATAGATATATAAAAGCATGAGAATATTTAAATGGTTAAATACTCAAAAATGACATCATCACATTATTTAATGAAATATACATATATTATTTCATTATTAGAGTTAATTATATCATACCGCTACATTTAGGCCTGATTGCACCAACGTTATTTTGGCTTTAAGCGAGACTTAAATATGCGTTTATCTTTATTTAGAAAGATAGTGACAGATACTTGTTCAAGTCTCGTTTAAAGCTAAAATAACGTTGATGTATCGAACCTTATTTTATATAAAGCAGCCTTTAATATGTACTGATCCAGTGTAGTGTGAGTGACAGAATTCATCATTATACACATTGGTAAAATCGGACCCAAGAGCTTATTAATGTTTACGACACGATGATGTAGGCAAAGTTGTCACACAGTTACTCACGAAAACGCAATATTAATCGCAAAGCGAAATAAAATGTGTAAATTACCAAATATACGTTAGCAGGGCGTAACTTTTCTTTCTTCTCGTCACTACAATTAGGAGTAAAGCACCGTTACGCGATAACACGCGATATCTTGTCGCGTAATCGTATCTTTAAACAGCGATTTTCTGAAAAAATTTACGCCTACGTGCGCGCGCAAACAAAAAGATATGTAATATATATATTCGTGGAAAGTGAGTCGCAAGGATATGAGTACATATATATATATATACACACACACACACACACATATATATATATATATATATATATATAATTGTCACAGCGCGATACATTCACATCGCCAATATCCAATAAGGTAGACATGACGATTATTGAATAAAAATGACTATCGAGGAATCGGAAGATTTCCAAATGTTTCGTATCAACGACGCGCGGTGCTAGGTCATCCATCCAGATCGATTTCTCGCGACAGCAAGGTCGCGCGTATTATCAAGCCATGGTTATTTATCATAATAATAATGCCCATATTATAGGTCGACGTTTCCTTCTCGACCGCACGCAACGTCGCGAAATAAAAGAGATGGCTCGCGCGAACTCGCCGAGCACGAGGCCGGAAGGGACACGAGTCGCGTGAGGTGGATAGGTAAATATGTCAAGTCGATGCGTCATCCGTCGTCCTTTCTGGAAATAGTCTTGCAATCGATAATCGCCGTCTCCCGAATATTGCGATGCGAATGTGTATTTACCTCGTATCACGCACGGGCCCTTTTACTTGTCGTGCCCTAGTTAGCAGCTGTGATGTACACGTAATGCGTAGCACGACGAATCGCTATTTATTCGGCCAACAATCGAACGACGCAGCCGCAAGTAGTAACACACTTCACGCGCCGTGACGAACATAAACCAACCCGGATTACGCGCTTGATTCCGACTGAAGTACTCCGCTGATGGTCAAAATGTCAAATCCGAACGATGTGAAGTAAGTCGACGTTCGGCCGTGTGGAGCGTCGAGCGCTTGCGCGAGTGCGTGCATCTTACGTTGCATCTCGTTACATTCCTGCATGAAATCACGAAATTTTCCTGTATTGGTTTTTTCAAAAGCTAAGCCGGTGGCACACGATGCATGTTTGCTTGCTGGTTTGTTAACTGGATTAGATTCTGCCACTAATATCTATATTGGCTGCGATACCGGCATTATTAGCATTATAGTCAATACGATGGCAAGATTCTAATCCAGCTAACAAGAAAAATCTAGCAGAAAAATGCAGGAAAACTAGCATCGTGTGCTACCGGCTTTTTAAAGGAAGAATACATCAAGTGTGAGAAATAAACACCGACGAGATATTATTAAAATCCGATATTATTATTATTATAAATTCAAGATAACAAAATATTTGCACGATGCCAGCATAATGTGTGCATGTATGTGCAGTGCATGTGTCATATTTATAATGCCCAGCAAACGAGAATGGATTAAAATGGATTAAAATTTTTTTAATGCGTACTTTAAATATTCCATGAAAATGGATTAAATGGATTGAAATGGATTGGATCCGAACTGACACTAATTTAATATTTGAAAAAAAAAAGTTTATAATTTTAAATAATTTAAGTAACATTTATGGTCCATTTTTAAATAAAAACTTTTTTTATTCAATTAGATTAAAAAACTGCATTTCATATTCAGAATATTGAATTGAGCATTCACGTTGCACAAAATAATATCAGAAATTGCTGATATTATTTTTGGAAGGCATAGAGATGTGCTCTATGCAGTTCGTATAAATGAATAAAAATGAATTCAGGATTGAAAAGGCATAGACATTTGCTTTATGCAATTCATATAAATAAATGCAATTCCTATAAATGAATGCAATTTCTATAAATGAATAAAAATGCATTCAGGATTGAAAAGAATTTATTTTAACATTCATGAATTCGTATTTCTGAAAATCTGAATCCATTTTAATCCATTTTAATCCATTCTCGTTTACTGGCCGCATCTAACGAGTATACTACATTGTACTTGTAAAATGCCAATAAAGTATTCAAAACCTAACATTTTGATTGCATGTCATGACTATAATAGTCGTGTGACAGCATGCTCCTGACACTGTCCGCATCTGGAATCTGGATAGCAGTGAATGTAAACATCATCCGCTCTAACGGCAGAAAATAGCACAGACAACAGAGCACAGGCAGTAAGAAAATATCAAAATGAGAAAACATAAAAAATATTATAATTAAAGGAATAATTTTCGCATTGTTTGTTTTAGAAAAAAATTAAGTTCGGAGAAATGTACAAAAAATTGCACATACATAATTATATATTTTTTTCGGAATTGATAAGACTCGTCCTTATATAATATCTATAATTGATCTATAAATATACGGCCTTTAATATGACCTAAGACTCTCGTTACATGTTAAAGTTGTCTCAATAATTGCAGCCAAAGTAAGAAAGGATAACTCAAAAATCGAGATTGAGACAAATGTGATATTATTAAAAATGTTTAAATAAATTTTATTTTACCTTACCAACTCACTATTTTATTAGAAAAAATAATATTACAACATAAAATAATACTAATTTTTTTTGCTCGTATAACTTACAACAAAATTAATAAATAGTAAACCCAGGTCAATACATTAAACAAGCTAGTTAGGTGTAACAAATTATATTTATTATTTAATTATAATTTTCCGACGATAATAATTTCAATAGTACGTTTCGACTATACTTATATCGTCGGAAAATTATAATTTGTGAATAACAAATATTATTTGTTACACCTAACTATAGCTCGTTTAATGTATTGACCTGGGTTTACTATTTAAAAAAAATAATATAGTATACTATAAAATAAGTAGATATATGTGAAGTCTATTATTTGTTTAGCTGAACTTTTTGCATGGTTATTGTCTTTAATGGAAAACTGTCCTTTTTTTCATGTTGAAGAGAAAACGAGAAAAAATGAAAGCTGTAGTTGAAAGTACGTAATTAACGAGTTCAGTAAATATAGAAAATAATCAATAGATGTAATATAT
>NW_017306059.1:3543974-3564328 GCF_001594115.1 Trachymyrmex septentrionalis | reverse complement strand
TATATATATATATATATATAAATCGTCAAAGTTATCAGGAGAATATATTTCGACAAGAGATAACGCGAAAGTTGAAATACATCATGAAGTTCATTGTAAGTGTTACCACCATTTTCAGGAGTACAACAAAATGTCACTAGTTTCGGTCAGATGGCTTTGACCAATGAGGATATTATCATTTTTTCATGGAGTTTGATGGAGCTTGCGTCGTTCACGTGTGATGGTTAAGGTTATGTTTTCTATAAATACATAAAAAATAATCATTTATATATGAAATTAGATTTAATTATATAGGGATAAATTATGGCTTCGTATCGTATACATAACATAAGATTTTACAATTTGGAGCCGAAGTCAGTGACCTGCCTGTGTTATGAATCGAAAACAAAAAAGTTAGCCCTTGCAAGGTAATAGCAAATTTAGTAATTTGTACTACATTAAATTGCATACTAAAATCTGTTACACATGAAATTAGCAAAGTTAAATATAAAAGCAGATAAATATTTTGAACAATTAAATATTCAGTAATGATATTGTCACGTTAGTTAACAGAATATACTATTTATATATTTTTTATTTTATTGCCAAAGTCGATTAGGTTATTTCGTTGTATGTATTTAGATATTTTATATAAAATAGCTTTTTAATGTACATTAATCTAATGTTATATAAGCAACTGAATTTACCATTAGATAATTCATACTTATGAACTATATATGTATTTAATAGTAAACTCTTAAGCTTTGTATAAATGCATTATGATATAATATTATTTTCTAATATTTCTTTCCTTTTTGAAGGAGCAATAACTCTATAGAAATCTGGAATGTGGAAAATGCACCATTTATCGAATGTACTATAGCTGGTCATACCGAGAATTCAGTGGAAAGTATACTCTGGATTGATTCCAGACTGTTTTCCACAGGTCTTCAGGGTGTGGTAATCGAGTATGACTTAAAAACACTGAGTGTTAAACATGAAGTTATAGTGATAGGAGGAGCAGCCTGGTGCATGGATGTAAATCAAGAGAAGACTCGCTTGGCCGTTGGCACAGAGGATGGATATATCAATACTTTTACTGTACATAAAGATAAACTGATTTATGAGAGAATATTTGATAAGCAGAATGGGAGAATTTTATGTATCAAATGGGATAACACGGGTGAGATGATTTATACAGGTTCCACGGACACCATCAGAGTATGGAGTACCACATCTGGACATGCAATACATAAAATGATAACTTCTAAAAATAATATAAAGGAAAAGACTATAGTTTGGTGCCTTGCAGTCACCGATGATAATATAATAATATCCGGTGACTCTCTTGGTTTTTTAAGCTTCTGGGATCCTCATATGGGAGTCTTAATAGAGTCTCATGAAAGTCATACAGCTGACATATTAGCTATCACCTTGTCTCATGATATGAATGTGGTATATTGCGCGGGTGTAGACCCAGTTGTACGGAGTTTTTGCAAAATTATCATGAAATCAAGTGGAAAACCTCAATGGGTGAAAGGAATTGAGAGGAGATTACACGTTCACGATGTCAGAGCACTTGCAGAAGCTAATGGAAAACTTTATTCGGCCGGGGTAGATGGGTACCTTGCTGTGTCAAGTTATCCACCAAAAAATCTTGTAAAATATCCTCCATTACTGCAATCACCCTGTGCCATAATTTGCCGAAAATCTAGATGTATCTTATTACGTTATAGAAACTATCTAGAATTATGGAGACTTGGTTCAGTCACTAAAGATCCTCCAGAATTAGTACGCTCTTCCATGATGCATCAATTGGATGAAGAACCCATAAAGCTATTGCAGTTACAAACAAAGGGTGATGAAAGCATCATCTCTTGCGCCATTAACAAGGACTCGAAAACTATCGTGTACTCGACAGACACTCATGTCAGAGTTTTCAATTTTGACGTAGTGGAAGGAGATGCTATGTTATCTAGAAACGATACTGATTTGTCTATGAAACGAATACAAAAAATGCTTTTTAGTCCAAATGGCAAGTTATTTGTCGCTATTAACAACAACGGCAATGAGAATACCGTAACTCTATTCAAAGTGGATAAGAAGAACTTAAGTCTGATTGGATCGTTCGAGACGACGAAGGAATCCATTGAAAATATCAGTCTCGTATGTTTTTCTCCAGACAACAAGTATCTTGTATGCGCAGATCGGCAATGCAGAATTGCTGTGTATTTTATTGGTGATGGTATAACGGCAGAGTCGCTTAAGGCATGGCGATTACCTAAGTATAGTTGTCCAGCGACGGCAATAGCCGTGCAAAAAAATACGCTAAATCTGGTCATAGTATATTCTAACCATAAGGTAAATGTAGTCCAATATATATATATATATATATATATATATATATATATATATATATATATATATATATATATATATATATATATATATATATATATATATATATATATATATATATATATATATATATATATATATATATATATATATATATATATATATATATATATATATATATATATATATATATATATATATATATATATATATATATATATATATATATATATATATATATATATATATATATATATATATATATATATATATATATATATATATATATATATATATATATATATATATATATATATATATATATATATATATATATATATGTATGTATGTATACAGTGCAATGATTAAAAATGAGTAATACGCGAATCATGCGTTACGTCGACGTTAAAGTAATAACTCGAATATGCACTATCATAAAGTACTGTGCAACGTTTAATGATGACTTGTAGCAGTAAAAATTCGCAATTTACTGTTAACTACTATGGTTTTATTTTTACGCGATGACGTTACATATAATTGCTCTATAATCCCGTTATTGAATTATCCGTTCATATAGACTTTATGAAGTCTTACAGTTTATTACCTTTTGATATAAGCAATATTAAATTTTAAGACGTACAATGAGGTATGTTAAAAAATTGTACGATCTAAATTAAAAGCCTTTGTGAAACAATAATTCTAAAATTAATATCTTGGAACGGGCACATTCGAACTTTTCAATATTTTAAGATACTTATTAAGATAGATACTTATTAAGATTCTTGTTATTAATAATTATGCAAACAATGATTCTTTTTCAGATCGTTGAATACAATATTCTTACGAAGAGTTACACAGAGTTTTCGAATCATTTGCAAAGCCGGCTATCGAAACAGTGGTTGGCACGTCCATTCCCAATAACAAACATTATATTTGACCCACGCAATGAGAATATTATAATCATGCAGGATGATTTAAGCGTGTTTATTATTAATAAAAGCAGTGAATTATCAGAAAAAGAGGCAAAAATTTTTAAGCGTGAAAATGGAGAAAGTGCAGAAGATAGCAATTCGATTTCTAGCTCACAATCTCAACATACATTTCAAGTTGTCAAAAAATATAAGGTAATATTTCTCATTTAAAAAGTACCTATTTTAAACAATTAATAACGGGAAAAAGAGAAAGAAGGAATTATAATTTTAATATTTGCAGCACCTTGTTTATTTAAATTGGCTGAACGATGAAGAGTTGGTAGCGGTTGAGATAAATCCTACTTCCTTATTGGAGAAATTACCACCCACGTTAAAACAGAAATTCTTTGGTATATAAATATTGTTATATTAATAATAACAGTCGAATAAATTTAATGTCCTATTTTTATATTTTTTATAATTAGAATTTGCTATTTCAAACGCATTATTTTGATATTTTAATATCATTTTTAATATATCTGACAGTTATGATTAATTATTCTCAGAATAATTTAAAATAAAAATTTCACTATATAAAGAAATAATTGACTAAGGACTCTCGATAATATGTAAATAATCAATTAAAAATATATAAGTGGTAAGAGTTCCGGATAAGTAAACATTCTAATTAAACGTAAAATTTGTTAATTAATAGTTATATTACATAATTAAACGATTGATATGTGTAAACGTTAATTATTTAATTATGTATTGATTTTATTGTTTAAAATTATATTTTTAATTTGCGCATCAATTACTTTGCGTCGAACTTTTATCGCCACTTAAGACCAGTATATAGTTGGTTCTTATATTTAACCGTCTTAAGTACAAGCTCAAGATGTTATAAACCAATTCTAGAGTAGTATTAGCATCTTAAGCTATTACTTAAAACGATCTTGAAATAAGAACCGACTATAAAGAAATAAGACATAAAATATATAAGATATAAAATATAAGGCAATGTAGAAATAAATAATGGCTAAATACTTACAAATAGAAGTTAAAAAAAGGAACATACAGCCAATACGCCGGATATTTGTTGCAATGCTTTATATTTAAAATAATCATTACAAATTGAAATTTATTGACGTTTCAGTCTTCTTTATGTATGTTCTACTATATAATTTTAAATCGGAAATTAAATAAGTTAAAAATTACAATTTAAAAATTATAACAGATTAAGTCTCAGTCCAATTATAATATACGATGGTCAGTCAATATAAGAAGTTGAATGTATGAAATCATATAAAGTTCTTGTGAAATAGTTTATTTTTGTGTGACTATTACAATGTTGATTTGCTGTAAATTGCAAATTCTCGTGTCGTAAAGAATTTCCAAGTTTTATGTACTGACAATTTTCTATTCTTTATAATTTAATTTGAATTTTTAAAGATGGAAGGAACTTTCTAGTACGTTACTTGTTAACAGAATTATTATGTTTCTCTGTGTTCTGTCCTCCTGTATTCATATATTAGCTAAAAAAATTAAGAAGAGGAAAATTAGAGAAGTGAGATGGAAGTTATAAGAAGGAAGTTATTTGTTTAATAAGGGCAAGTATAATTCTGGTAATTATATATAATCAGTGTCACTTATTCAATCCTGATTTTTGTTTCTTAATGTGTATTATCTCAGAAATTGTTCTTTTGTAATACGATGGTTCTGAATCTAAGAAATATTGTTCCAATCTAAGACATGATCTTTGTTTAATTGATGGCAAGATACAATAGATAGTGGAAAATTGTCAATGAATAATTGTAACTCCTATTATAAGTAAAGGTATGTTAAGTAATCATTTGTACTATCTTTATAATTAATGATTTAAAAAATCTTTATAACTTTTATATACTTTTATAACTTTTATAATTATGTAAATTCAAATTAGAATTTGGAAATTCTTTACGATACGAGGATTTGCAATTTACAGCGAATTTCACAAGAACTTTATACGGTTTTACACTCAACTTCTTATATTAAATGATCATCGTACATTATAATTGGACTGAGATTTAATCTGTTATAATTTTTAAATTGTAATTTTTAACTTATTTAACTTCCGATTTAAGATTGTATAATAGAACATACTGAATATCGGACGAAATGTCTATGAATTTCAATTTGTATATATATAATGATTATATTTTAAATATATGACATTGCAACAAATAACCGATATATTGGCTGTATGCTCCTTTTTTAAGTTTTGTTTATAAAATATAAGAGTTTATATTTTTCTTTTGTATTTATAATATTTGTCATTAAAATTCACGCAAATTTAGTTTTTACACGAAACAATCGCTCATTGATTCGCAGTTTCAATCTTTTTGAATACTTCTAGAATCGCGCCACTGTTCTTCGATTATTCTCGAACTTTAGTCAGTCACGAAACGCGCCACAGCGATTGTAGAGTCATTCGAATCCCGCTCCACATTTTCCGCGATTTTTATTGCCTAAAAACGAATCTCGTGCACGAATAATTAACGTGAATATGCTTCTTGAAAAATTAGATTTTTGTAGCAACGCGTCAAATATTATCCACGTTACAATTTTTATAATATCAACGGTGACGATCCATTTCCATCAACATGAGATTCCTCGGACACATCATCGGAATAACAATGGGTACATAATTATTGCGAAATAAGTAAATTTTTATTCTACAATTAAACTACGCTAATCATATTTCTCATGATTATTTGTGTTACTTCACTCATTTATAACAATTTTTTAAATATTTCAAATTTCACTTCGACGTGAGATAACTATGGCCATTTTGTCGCTGCTTCCATCATTCGTTACTTTGAGAATCGTAAGATGGCTCTTTGATAGTCCTCGAACCGCGATCAGTCACGAAACGCGCTGCGGCGATCGCGAGCAATTATATTTATATCGTGTTATTCGAATCTGCTCCGTATTTCGCTGTAATGTTTATTACATGAAAGTGAATCTTGCACGCAATTAATTACCGCAAATGCTTGTCATAAAGTCAGTCTATCGTAACAGTGTTTTGAGTGTTGTGTGAAGTTGATTTTAGCCGTTACGTTTCTAGTTTAGCTAGTATATAGTTTTACAACTTAAAGTGATATATGATGATAGATATAATGATTTTTGGCGAACGCGAGAAAGAAAATGCAGAAATAAGAAACAAATCCATGATTTTAACGATCTGTTCCTGGAAAAAATTTATATTCGCTTCTCGCGTTTCAAAATATATCGAAACAATAACGATCGCATGACTTTTCAAATATGTGCATATTTTCATTTTACATTAATTGTGCTAATCTTTTCTATAATAATTTGAGTCTTTCGACTATTTCCAGTGTTTGCTAAAAATATTTTGAATCGTATTTCTCCGCGAAGTAACTACGGCCATTTTGTCGCTGTTTCGACCATTCGTTACTTCGAGAATCGTGAGATGGCTCTTCGATAGTTCTCGAACCGCGGTTCAGTCACGAAACGCGCCGCGGCGATCGCTGAATCGTATTCGAATCAGCTCTGTATTTCCCGCGACGTTTATTGTCTGAAAGTGCATCTTGCGTGAAAATAATTATCGCGAGTGCTTCCCATAAAATCGGATTTCCGTGATGCATCGAGTGTATGAAGTTGTTACGTGATTTCGACGTTCCGCTTTATATGGAGTTTATCGGGCATGCTCTCTCCGCGTATTTCATCAACGTGCATTGGATGCTTAATTATTGCCAGGTGCGTGCACATTTTTGTTCTGTAGTTGATTGAGCTAATTATATTTTTTATAATGACTCGCTATTTCGGCCTAAAAATATTTGCTAAAATATTTAAATTTCATTTCTCTGCGATAGTGAAATTTAATTGCGGCCATTTTGTCGATGCTTCGATCTTTCGATACTTCGAGAATCGCAACATCGTTCGAATGCCGGTCTGTCGTGGAATGCGACGCGACGATATATCGCTGAGTTGCGTCCAGATCATATTTCGCAATCGCTAGTGTCTAAAAATAAATTTTGTACGCGAAAAATTATTGCAAATGGCTTTCGTAAAGTATCGGTTTAAAATTCGTTCTAACTCTTTAAATATCGCGTTCAATTATTATATTATATTACGACAATCTATATGCCGCAGTTGATTAAAATCTTCTTACATTATAATAATGTAATATAATTAATGTTTTTTTCCAAATGCGAGTCGTACACAATAAAAAACATTTCTTATTTGTATTGGAAACGGTCACTCAAATTCTTGTTAAAATTTTGTGTTGAATTTTTAACACATATTTAACTGTTAATTTAACATAATGTAATCATATTATTTGAATATTTTATGTTACATTGATCAATATTTTGACTCAACATTTGTTATAATTAGTGTTAAAAATAATTTATGAATAAATGAATAAAAGCAAATAACATACAAATAATTTAAAAAGTATTTTAAAACGTAAATTTGAAGATAAGTTATTAATAAAGTACGTGTTAATTTATTATATAAATTTTAATTTTATTGGAAAAAAATATACTTCCACAGTTTGCTTACAAATCGTATTAGTATTACATTTTTTATGTTAATTTTTTTACATATTATTTGTGTTATCTTTTAATATATTCTTGTGTTAAATTAACAAAAAAAATTTGAGTGGACCGTTTGAAAAATGTGAAATGTGCTAAAACGTAAATTTTTTAACTATAAATATATATATATATTTTTATATAAGGTAAACTATAAATATAATTATTACTGCTAATATTGTATAACAGTAGTAACTGTATAGAGTACCTATTTCCTTAACCATAATTATTCTATTATGCAGTTATAAATATCAAATATTTTTCTCTTAATACAAATTGTCTACATACGTCTATAAATTAACTACATTTGATTATTTTATAATTTATTACTTTCATAATTTCTAAAAATCGCAAAAATTTTCAAATTTTATCTGTTATTCTATTAAATAATACAATTAATTAATTAAGATACTTTTATTTATTTTTATGATAAATTAACTTGTATGATAAGAAGAGTTTGTTGTTGACAGTTTTAGTATTTTCAAACTTACAATAAGTTTTCTATATATATTTCCAGAATTTATTGTTACACCTGACGTTGTTGACAATTTTCATATATCACTCATATCTAAATCTGAAGTTTGTTTAGACTTAGTTTACACACAAACACACACACACACACACACACACACATTGTATTAATTTTATTTATAATTTCAATGTTTCATAGTATGTACAAACGTCTGTAAAATATTATATTACATATTTCGGTGAAATGTTTTTATAAATCAAAAAAGGTCGACAACGTCAGTATTTTTCAATTATTCTTGGAAATTTAATAATTAAAATTTCACACAAGACTGACAGTTTTTAGTATAATATTTATAACGATAATAATTAAGTTGACGATATAATTAACATATTTTAAACTATTTTACGATTCAAGAAAAATTTCTCACCAAAATTATTTGTTAATCATATTTGATATAAAAGGAATAATCCATTATTTTTCTCTCCTCTTGCTCACTGTTTAAAAAAAAACGTTATATATAAATTGAGTACAGATAGAATAAGAAATAAGGTTTGATCACAAAGTTTTGTATTTATTAAATGATTAATAACGTATCTATATTTACAAAGAAACAAACACTAGTCTTATATGATTATATATATTTTATTAAATATTAAAAATAATAATTAATATCATTTTAAAAATGACTACCTTTAGCTTTAAGGCGTTTTGGAAATGCATCAACGATAGCCGCGCATTTTTCCACAGATAAATTTTTCCATATAGCCATATTTATAGAGTGGTCTTCAGTTCATCAATCGATGAAAATCTTTCGTTGCAGAGTCTTTTTAATATTTAATAAGATGTAACTAACATTCTCCAAAGTTTTTGTTTTTTTAAATATCTAAATACGAGTAGTAAGCTGATATTATTTGTCATTTTGATGTCAAAATGACGACATATAACGTTAGCTCGATGCTTGAATAATGATTTGATAAATACACAAAACTTTGTGACAAAATTTTTTTTATTATTTTCTGTATTGATACGTTATTTCTCGATACTCAAGGCTTCTTTCAACCTAGAAATATAAATTTTTGTCGTATCGTGCGTAATTCCGGGGTATCCGCGGGAGGGTCGATCGTCCACTTCGGTGAGATGTAGAGACGACCCATGAATTCCAAGCTGTATTCCGTACGGGATGAACGATGGCCGATCTGGGCGGATGTCGTCCTAGGGAAGGGTGGTGAAGCTTTCAAAGGAATCGGCGAACGTTCGGCTACGTCTTCCGGCGGGTCACGCTCGAAAGTGTTCGCCGGAAGTCCCGCTTTTCTGCATTTCTCCGCCAGCACCTACGGTCAGTGACACGGCAGACACATTGAAATTCGTCTGCGGTTCGCATGTTCTTTTTCTTTTTTTTTTTTTTCTGCCGTACGCGACTCGCCAACCAACAGAGTTTTTAAGGTACCTGGCTGAAAAATTGCCCGGTCAGATGCTCGTACTTCTGCGGCCACGACCATCGCGACAAGCTTTCGAGGAAGTTCGTTTCCTTGCTGAAAATAGTAGTAACGAAATAATCATTTGCACTTCATGCATATGAATGAGTCTACTATATATGAGTTATGAATATTACTGAACTATTACGTTTGTTTTATATTGCTGTATTAAATCGTATTAGAACTTTCCTTTTCATTTTCGCTAAATTAAAATCATACAGTCTTAGTAAAAAATATTAGCCTAATATTATCTTATTAACCATTATTTAAAAAGCTTTTAGTCCAATTGATTTATGGCATTTGCTGTAAATTATCCTTTTTTTCCAGAACCATTTAAATTTATGCATAACAGCGGTAATTAATAAGTAACTACATATGGGCAGGTGAAAGAATTCTAGATAAATGAGAGAAAATATTGGTATCTAATATTATTGGCTAGGACTGTATCTATTTCATTTTAATTATAAAAAGTATACACTACTTTAGCTACTATAAAAACAAACTTATATCGTTCTATGACAAATGCATTACCGAATATTATCAGCGGCCACTTCGTTTTTTAAAACATCATCACGTTTTGTTATAGAGATTACCCTCTCGGTCACTTTCTTGATTTCTTTATCTTGTTTTTCTTCAGCCATCTTCGGACGGATGTTTTCGCACGACGAACGAAGTCTTCAATATTGAATCCGACTAAAGCATATGCGCGGTTTGTTCGATACCTCAGATTGTTACTATAGTTATCCGCGCGCGGTAATATTGAAATTCCCGGCCTGCATTTTCTGAGATAACCATATAGAACTTGTTCATCGTTTTAATTCAATAATTACATCGTGAATGAAATCTTTGCAATGAAAATATGAGGTTACGCGTCTAAAGTGTCTTGTTATGGGCAATTTCGAATTTTCGAGTATATATCCAATATCGGCGCGATTTTTTATAGACCTCGTAAATTTTCCAATTTTGCCATATCCAATATATATCGGACTATTCCGGAAGAATATCGAAATCGAAATGATGAAATAGATGGAAATTCCACTTCGGTGGAAGATCTCGTAAATCCGTTATATTCGGTATTTGTCACGATCGCGATAATTCTGCGGTTACAAAGCCAGGCGGGGATAAGCACCAGAAACTCTTCTTCGATTGTCGAAGTGGCCGGGAAATAATCAAGCGAGCGACGATAGCGTCTATCTGAGCCTGAGTACGTCTGCATCGAGGTCGTTTCAAGTCGATGTTCGAGTGTATGAGAACGTACGACCGAAGGATATACTGTGTAGAGCGTACATCAAGGTGGAGAGAAAGAGAGAGAGAGCAAAGGAGAAAGACGCATTTATTAACAGAGGAGGGAGAGAGATAGATAGAGAGAGAGAGAGAGAGAGAGAGAGAGAGAGAGAATGGAGAGTGCAATGTACCCAGATTACGACTAATCTACGCCCGAGACCGCTATTCGTAGCGCTTGTAACTTACATCGCTTAAAACATCAGCCTGTTCAACCCCTGACTTCGACGCCATAGTCTGCGCCTTCATCGCCGTCGCCATTCTCTCTCTCTCTCTCTCTCTCTCTCTCTCAACCCCTTTCGGGCTTTCGATGTCGATCTATCCGTCTAGCCATCCATCTTCCTTCGTCGTCGTAGCTTGCATCTCCGTCCGATTTATACCCCTGGGAAAATCGCGCCATTCTTCTCTATTCCATACCTCCGAAATTCGAAAGTTCATCGTCGCATCCGCATATCCTAGCTATATCTTAGTGCAGTTATCTAAGTAGTTTGTTGCCAGACACGCAAAGCGATGATATTTTTTATATGGAATTACGATCGATTCAGATAACATAGTTGTGTGAAAAGTTCATGGAAAGACGAAAAAGATTTGTTAAAATAATTGTAAACTTCACTGATCCAGAAAATCCATAGCCATAATATACTAATAATAATTTTTCTACAGATATTAGCAAAGTTGTATCGCTGAATAAAATTAGCGGTTATAAATGATCGATAAATTCGTTGTAATAGCACATAACATATTTGTTAATACAGCAAAGATAATTTTCTATAAAAATTGGTCCAACATATAAATCAAAATTTTTAACAAAATACGCTAGCTAAGATGGCGCACACTTTTGCTTGCAGTAATGAAGGAAATTTGTCATATTAGCAGTTTTTATTGCGGCAAAGAATTAGCTGAATTGGCATACTGATAATTGCTTACAGATATAATTTCTTTATTAAATCATCAAATCTTTTCAGTTGTAGATATTGAACTCGCGCAGCAAGCTATAGTCTTGTTGAATCATCCAATCTATTTTTTCCGTGTGTTGTAAAGAGAGAGATTAATCGATAAATAAATTTCAATTTTAATTTTAATTTTTCAGATATCTTTAAATACCGTTTGTTTTTTATGATTTTATATAGTTATACTTGTATAAAAGTCTGTACAAGTAAAATGATATATGTACGAGAGAACCCTGCAGACATATCATGTTTGTTTTTCTCAATTTATCGTCTGTTTGGTCAAATCCGCAAAAATCATAGTGCGAGATGTGTCAAAATACCGATAAACCTATATTGATTTATCTGCTCAGATAAAATCTTGAAAAAATAACACAATATGTAACCTAGGAATAATTTACGATTATTTCAACTGTTAAAATGAATTAGAATATAAACGATACAGACGATTTTAAATTAAAGTTTACTGCACCGCTTATTTAGCGGGAATCGATTGGAAATTTTGCTCTGATTTTCCAACCGCAGACGCATATTTCGTACTTCGGACGGGGTTTGTTTTTATCTAGTGCCAGGATTAACAGAGCTTCCTCTAACCGCTATAGAATAGTCATATAAAAGTCTGACTGTGGGAGGGATGACCGAATGGGAGAGCGCATGCATGCATTCTACCGACCTTGATGCAAATATATCTGCGCATCAGTATTAATAAATGCGATAACGTCTGCAGCTTACTACGCCATTGTTCTATGAAATTACAAATATTCAACTCTTGGCAACAATTTTCTGCTCTATAATCAACGATAAAATGCGTAATTGATGAAATTTCCAACGTAAATAACTACGTAGACTTACACGGTAACAATTTACGCGTCATGTCGTCAAATGCAATGATCTCGTCTGTACCGCGTTTTTCATACGAAATTATAAGAAAAACGATCTCGCGATTTAGATGTAAGATTTATGATAACGTCGGTGAACTTTCGATCCCAGTCACTCGAGCTGGTATCGGATGGCAGAAAAATGAAGGAACATCAAGTCGAGAACGGGTGAAGAAGGGAGTGGGATCAAAGGGGGGAGGGAGGAGGCAACGTGGAAAAACTCGTCCAGAAGAGGTGCAAGCGCGATCTTAGTCGTCGTCAGGAGTGCGAAAGAGATGGAGAGAAGGAGAAAGCGATAAAGAGAAAGATGGAGAAAGGAAGAGAGAGAGAGAGAGAGAGAGAGAGAGAGAGGAGTTCGTGGGTGAGACACGGCGGGGTGCGCTGTAAATTACAAGCGGAGCGCCAAACCGCTATGGTCTTCTCTCGGTGGCGCAGGGGTGTCTAGACGTATAGATAATGCCGGGTTGGCTTGTGCGGCGGGGTAGACGCAAGCTAGACGGTCCCCGGTTGATCCAGTCAGCCGAACCAGCCAGCCAGCTACTACCCGAACCAGCCAGCCAGCCAGCCAACCAACCAACCAACCAGCCAGCCAGCCAGCCAGCCAGCCAGCCAGCCAGTCAGCCGGGTTGCGCTAGACACATCGACCATGTTCCGTTTCTCTTCGTTTCTCTCGTTTGCACTATCTAGCTATCTATCTGTGTCTCTTTCTCGCGTCCGCTACGATCTACACGGTGGTCCCAAATTAAATAGCTTTTAATTTAGCGTGCGGACTGCACTAAATCGACACAGTCGATTTCTTCATGGTAAAAATTCACAGTTGATAAGTTTTCCCTATTAATAAATCTTATTAGAGATAGACTATATTCTATCCTTGGTCGCAGATCATTTTTTCATGACTTCAATTAAAAAGATCATTGAAATGTGACAATATTTGCAAAAAAAAAAAAAATTTAATTTTCGTATTACTTTCATAAAATTAATTTTTACGTTTTCGTATTCTTTATATTAATCAATTATTTTTATATATGTAGTTTTAAATAAACTGCAACGCATGTCATATGATCTGAAAGATTTTGTCCTTGTGGAGGATTAAATTTTTTTTGTAATGAAAAACTTAATTTTTTTATTTTATGAAATTAATAAAGTTATAAAGAAAGGGTTAAGTTATGAAATGAAGAATGCACATAAAAATTGCTACGGTTTAATTTGGAAGCACCCAGTATGCGCATTGACTGCGTCCTCGTCTTCCTCGCCTATATATGCAACGCAACCGGATTTCCCATCGTTCTCGTCGCGCCAGCCGACTCACGGACGAGAGGGCTTCCTCACCTCTCTCATGCATTCGGCGCGTCCAGGAGATGCAAATCCCCAATAGCATCACCTGATATCCAAGATCCCATTGGCAGCGATCGTGACGTGGATGATGCACGAGACCGTCGCCCGACTGCCAACCGCTCCTCTTACTTCGTTTTCCTCTCTCTCTCTCTCTCTCTCTATCTCTCTTTTTATTTCTCTCGACACTCCCACCAGCAGTCACTCGTGTATGCACCACGAGCACATAGAATTATTCCGTTTCTCCGCGTGCCAGGAATCTCTCTCTCCTTCGTCGCGTCCTAGAAAACTCCCAATCCTTGAACGCAATTGCTACACACTCCCACGCTGATTGCGATAGCTGCAATCTCGATCGGAAAAATAGATACTTATACCTACGTCGCTCACAACTCTCGCGTTGCAAAATGTCTGGATTGTCGTAGTAGAAGGATCAGAAAGTTTATCGCTAATGATATTTGGTGCTTCTTTATTTATTTAATTTATGCTTTATGTTAACAGAAATAATCTGATTTTTTTAATTTAATGCTTAACATCTAAATAAAAAAGTTGTTACTACACAGAAAAAAAACGCCTGATTGAATTAATTAGAAATTTTGAAAATAAATGAATCAGAATTTTCTGATTTTCTTCATTTTCAACTAGATTATATATTTTATAGAACAAAAACGTTAAGTTGATATCTCATATTTTCAGATCTCAGTTTTTAATCGTTAGAACCTTTAAAGCATTATTACATATTCATTGTGAAAAAGAGTCAGAACTTCGTCAATTATATCGAAATTTTTAACGTAATTGCTTCATAGAGCTAATATCGTTGCGGTACAAAATTATTATTTTTTGTTCTATATAAAATGTCTGTCCTTATTCTGACATAAAGAAGTTGTCGATTGCACATAAGATCAACAGTATCGTGGCAATAGCATCCCACACCGTTTTTTTTTGGTACCAACGTGTAATGCCCACGTTACACTACGCATTGGAGACCAACGATTGTGAATTGAGGATTAGAATTCAGCCAATTAGAACAAAATGGATTTAAAATTAAAACTACCTGATTGGTTGAATTCTAATCCTTAATTCGCAATCCACGATCTTCAATGCGTAGTGTGACACGGACATATATCGCATCCACGCGATGCAACTGCGCGTGATTTTAAATAAAGTAAAGTTTTTCTTGCGTTTTTTTTTTTTTCGAAAAAAAAACCGAATGTTAATGACGCGTGCATCATAATATATGCGCTGAGATGTTTCGATCGCGAAACGTAATTGGGTGTAATTACTGATTTAAAGGAAGATGGGCCCGGCGTATTAAGTTGGATCGCGGAGCTAACACGTAACGCCAAAAGTAACGCCATCGTAATCGTTTTCCGTATTTTTCACCGAGGTCGTAGTCCTTCTCGCCGCCGTTCCGCCGGGACGTGGTTGTTTGTCACAACGGGCTATAACGAGGGATTAAGAGCACAAGATACGGCGACCAACGTCTGCGTCCTCTTCTCTCCTCTCATCTGCATCTCCTAAACGCGGCGCGACGGTGGGCGATGTGGCAGCCACTGTCCTTCGCTAACCGCGCTGGCGTTTTAATCGGCCGGCTCTCCGATGCATAAATCCACGTTAAATAATACGGCAGTTAACAGCGCCATTAAGCCGTTCGAGATACCACCGTGAAACCGAGAACGTGAGCCGTCGCTCTCGCAAAGTCAGTATTTATCGATACGAAACGGCCAGTGTCATTTGCGGACGACGGCGCAATGTCGCGACGACGCGTTACCGAGAAATATTGTATCGCTTTGATAGTTCGGCCCATTTCGCAACTAACCGGAGCGAACGAATATTACGCTTTGCGATCCCATTCTGACCGTCGCTTTCATTGCTTTCCTCGTAAATCGCTCAAAACAGAAAACGCTCCTGAGTTAATCTGATCTGCGGCGCCATACGCGTTGAGAATTAAAGCCGCGAAATGTTTTAAGGCGTTTTCTACAACGCGAGGATAAAATTGTCATCCTAATTACTAAGTGCAAGAACAAATTCTTATCTTTCATTTTTTATGTAAATTTAAGATATACGTATTAAAGTTGAATAACTTTGTTTATTTTTTTATATATTTACACTTTTTCAAATTCCAAATTAACACAACATCAGCCTTTTGGATTAAACATATATTTGAATCGAATAGATATAGATTATATTGGTTCTAAGTTCTCAAATATATTTTTACATTTTATATTCTTCATATTTTTCCTAAATGGTCTTTTTTGATTTAAATTATAGATATACGTATTATCTAACGGTAACGGTGACATATTTCATTTGTAAATAAAAGAGCTGTGCTATAAATACCATTGTACACAGAAAAGAGATTAAAAAAACGTCAGGGAAAGTTACGTCATATGTGCAAGATAAAATGAAATTTCAGATAAAAATTAGAAATGATATCCATGTGTTAATTTGACATGTGTCGCGATACCAAAGAGTCTAATTAATAAAATAAAGGTGATAAAAGCTTTTTGGCTAGGGATATCATCTGTTTCATGCTACTTGACATAAAATAATGTTCTGGATTAAAATAGGTCATTGTTGAAATTATACTGTGACATTATTACGATAGTTTTGGGATTATCAGAAATCAATTATTTGGAACATCCGATTTTCACTGAAGTGACATTAACTCGCGCTAATTACTATCGATTTCTTTGAGAAAATATTTTATAGCGGCATTACGTCGATCATTATGTTTTGTCAGCGACATCTTGGCATTCGTTCGGCGCCAAGACGAGTAAAGGGTCCTCTACATAGGAGTCGTAGAAGATCGTAGGAAACTGAACCAATTCCAATTGAGTATTCTCCTTGTATTTTATTGTGACTGGTTGGTTTCCTACGGCTTAAGACTCCACGACCATCTACGACTTCTTTAAAGATTCAAAACGGATACGACTCGTTAATCAACTGACCTGAACTCGCGCGTTGGCAAGGAGAGACGAGGGGAACGTCTTGTTTCCGGTGGCTTAATGCCACAATGTGATTTGTTTCTCAGTTCTTTATTCTCAAACGATCGTCGGAAACGATTCGAGTCGTTGGCTGCGATAATCTTATCGTGGTGCCGTTCCTCGTACCAAGTTGGTCTCGTTAATCATGAGACGCGACGCGTTCCGCTCTTAACGACAAATCCTCTTTGATTTCAATTACGGAACGCTGAGAAAGTGTAATTCGGGGATATTTCAGAGGGTGGAAAGATACGTGGTAGTTCGGTTTCCCGGAGTAACGCGGCCGATTGTAAAGCAGCTGTGCAGCAATAATCATAACTCGCAAGGACGCGTAACTACGTTACATAGTATCCCTCCCCCTTACTCTTCCATCACGGTTTCTTCCTTTTCCGTGCTTTAATGACGACTGCGACAATCAACGCGATCGTCTGCACCGCCGCCGTCGCCGCATTCGCGACGATGCGATCCAATCTCATCCGCGTGCACGATGAACTTTTTACAGCTTCAATGCTCTCGCCCGCGAGGTCATAAGCCTCCCCCGGGGGTGCGATGGGGCACCCACTCTTCTTCGCGAATTACGCGAAAACGGTAGTCCTCCGGCAGACAGTTTTCTCGGTGCGACACCGCATCGAAATGACTCACCATTGCCGTGCCTCAACCGTGAAACAAGAAGTTAACATCCCTCGTTTACGTCCCTTTACAGTCGCCTTAGTCTAAGGGATCTCGCGACGAGATCTTATCTCGCTTGACTTCTGCCGATTACGTTTATGTACTCGTCCGGCGCTCCGAGAAAAACGGCGGCGGTGATAACGACTCTTATCCGCGAAAATTACATAAAGCGTAAGCCAATACATCTGTAATATCGTAGGTCTTTTTCGTCTTGACCTTAAAAATATATATTGCACGATTGTCGCTAAATAATTATAAAATATATATTAAAGGTAACGTAATATAACGAAAAACTCCCTTAAAAAGCTTCTAAAATCGGTCGTTTATAATAATAAAAAAAAAATATATATTTATATACACTACCGTCGAAAAGTTTCTGGACATGGAACTTAAAATTGCATAATATTCAGGTCATCTCGTAACTCGGAAAAATATCGTCGCAAACAAAAAGGTGAAAAAGCATTTTAAAGCTTGAAATTTATACTTTCGCATGCTTTTGGGCGCTTTTAAAAAAAAATTTGTCTTTACAGTTTTGTTTTTTAATAAATATCACGTTGTTGTATTTCTTAAAATGACGTACATTTAACACACAGTGCGCAGTTTGATAAAAAGTTTTTTTTTCATAAAGTTCAATATTTTAAAAAAATGGTACAAAGATGTATCTCCAAAATGCTTTTTCAAAAAAATTTTCTTATTTTTCTTGACTGAATTACGCGTCATTGAAGCTAAACCTGCATAGCTCACATGCATAATTCACATTAAAATTCGGCGAAATATACCATCGTAAAAAATTAAAAAAGTATTTTGGAGCTCGAAATTTGTGCTTTAACAAGCTTTTGATCGTTTTTAAATTTAATTCTATAGAATCGAGAAGATAAAGTTTTTTGTGATGATTTTGTATCACATTTCACCGTTGGTTATTTAGCAATACTGGTTTAGCTTCAACATTGCATAATTTATTTTTAAAAAATCATAAGAAAATTTTTAAAAAAGCATTTTAAAGGTAAATCTTTGTACTATTTTTCAAAAATATATCAAATGCACTGTTAAATATACGTAATTTTAAGAAATACAACAACGTGATATTTATTAAGATATAGAACTGTAAAGACACAATTTTTTTGAAAAGCGGTCATAAGCAAGCTAAAGTATAAGTTTCAAGTTTTAAAATACTTTTCTATTTTTTTGTCTGCGATGATTTTTTTACCGAGTTATGATGACTTGAACATTATACAATTTTAAGTTCCATGCCCGGAAACTTTTCGACGGTAGTATATATACATAAACATAAAATTATATAAATATTTTTTCAAAGGATAAAACAAATGCGTAACGTCATTTTTACATTTTTCAAAAATTGCATAATACAAAAAGTATTGTCCTGATCTCTCGTAGATCTCTCGCATTATTCTATTCGTTATTCTATTCAATATACATTATACTATATAATAATATATATTATATAGTAAAAATATAATAATATATATTATATATTATTCAATATACATTAAAGAAGATTGATATTACTCATTAATAAAACTGAGAATTTTCAAGAAGATAATTTAATGATTCACTGAAATGTAAATATGCTCCCGATGAGATGAATTAGACATAACAAAATCAGGCGATATGTGCAAATAATTTATACGTTTTTCTCGCATGTATTTAATTCGATGAAAACATCAGTCTTATCACGCACGACTTTTATCGTCCGACGCCTTCTCGTGTAATGTTCGAGTCACACAGGCTGCCTTCCGTAAAAATACACAGGAAATCGCGTGAGATCTTAAAATAGCAGAAAATAGCGGAAATTGACTTTTAAAAAGAGATATTTACTTAGAAAAGAGATATTTAGTTTTTTTTATTACTATATTTTGCATATGTGCGTGTGTGTGTGTGTCTGAAGTAGACTCTCAATGATTTACTGTGACCTTTATCTTACGCATACATCTAATTGCATACGAGACTTTGATAGAAAAGATGACATCATGGTATAACATAGTATATATTATTTGCCAAGCATATTGCTCAAGCATGCCTAGACTTTACATTACGACATTCACGCTTTTGAGAACTTGTCGCATCTCCGGACTTGTACACAAAAGTTTGCTTGCATTCGCGTGTGTTGTGCAACGTGCGAGTTACACTGAGACTAATTATTGCGGTAAATTTTGTCGAAGTAACTTTCGTCAAGAAAATAAAATTATTAGAAAAAGAAATTACATTAAAAAGTAAAATTAAAAATTACAAAGATATTATTTTGTTGTAGTTTTAAAAGAATCACAATTCTTGTGCTAAAAAAAATATAATTATTCTACCAGTGTAACATATCTAGATACGTATGTAGATTGCACTATCGCGCATAATGAAGTGCACAAAGGACGGTTTCGTAGCAGTACGTAAAAATTTTAGCTACATTTGAAAATAATTTCGTCGGACCAAAATAATTATGTAGGACGCTCAAAGTGGTAAG
>NW_017306059.1:3542855-3543874 GCF_001594115.1 Trachymyrmex septentrionalis | reverse complement strand
TACATTTGAAAATAATTTCGTCGGACCAAAATAATTATGTAGGACGCTAAAAGTTGTAATATCAAAAATTTTTTTGTATAATAATATTACTCATCATACTTGAGATATTCCTATGTAATTATTGTGATGGTCTAATAAAATCATTTTCAGATCCTGTATCCATAGCTAAAGTTTTAGACACTTTATCAAAATCGTCCTTTCTATACGTGAATAGAAACGGAAAATGTTCATTTCTTGCATTTCTATGTTAAATATCCATTCCCAATTGTTTTATCTGATTAAAAGGAATATCACGCTGAATTGAAATGTAAATATTTAGTCTTACAAAAGTCTTCATATAAACGTTTATTACTGAATTAATTTCAAATATTTACATTTCGATTTCTTCAGCGTGGTGTTCCTTAATCAGATAAAACAATTAAAGAACGATATTTATTATAAAAATGCAAGGTATGATCTATTATTTCGCAATTTCAAGGTACGACGTAGAACGATCGTTCCGCTATCGACTCTTTCGGACGGAAGTGCTTAAATCGCACTTTAATTCTATTCGTCGGAGCACGGCGCCTTACGTACGTGGAGAAATTCCGAAAAAAGGCAGATCAAAGCGGCACGGAGGCAAGCAACAGCAGGGCTGTCCGCTGCAGAGGCGAGACGCGAGACGGCGAGACTTCCATCGCCGAAAGGAAGACGAAACGACTCGAATAAAAGCTGAAATCCTCGGAACCAACCCTACGAAATCGCCCTACGCGCCAAGTATCACGTCCGCCACTCTGTACGGCACCTCCTCGTAACCCGTTCCCCTCGACTACCTTTTCGTTTTCCAGCTCTGCTAGTGCAATTCACCCGCACCAGACATCAGACGTCCTCGCCGTAGCCGCAGACAACAGTTATAACCGTTGACGTTTTTGTCCCTCGTTTCCATCGTTGCTACGTTCTCGCATTGTCTCGCGGAAAGATCTCTCTCTCTCTCTCTCTCTCTCTCTCTCTCTCTTTCTTTTTTTCTTCTCTCGCTCCTA
>NW_017306059.1:3539515-3542755 GCF_001594115.1 Trachymyrmex septentrionalis | reverse complement strand
CTCTCTCTCTCTCTCTCTCTCTCTCTCTCTCTCTCTTTTTCTTCTCTCGCTCCTGTTCAAACAGTTTACCTGATTATCTAGCTACTTGCAGTCCGTTTGGTCGTCAATTAACGTTTTAGTCCGCCATTGTATCCACGTCATTGAGAAAATGCTTCATTAAGTTCTGTCTTATTAAGTATGAATGTTTAATTCTCCGAATATTATTATGAGTTTCGCATATCTCTTAAAGTGGAATTGACACAGCCGACGAAGCTTATATTTAGAATGTCTCGATATTCTCATCGATACCAAAATAATGCGAACTTATTTCTGATTTATTTCTTTACAGTACCTACACTGAGTGAGTGTTCTATCAGTTATGTTTATATAACTAAATTAAATAAATTAAAAATAAATCTAGTTATCTCTGAAAAAAAAGTTCTTAATTAATTGTACTTGTAGGTTTTTTGAATATGAGATTTTTTCAAAGTAAAATTTTTTGTTATTTCTCTATGTTTAACGTTTATTAGGAAGAGATTTTCCTTTTGTTAATATCGATATTATTTGATGGGCTGAGGAACGCTAAAGAGTCAATCTAACACATATTGTTTTTCTTTTATGGATGCATTCGCATCACACACACAACACACACACACACACACACACACACACACATATATATTCATCGCCGAGACTCGCAAGGTCGCCGTCAAGGTGCTTCGTTCTCGAAAATGGATCGATGCGACCATCTCGAAGAAAAGCGTTCGTTTATAATTCATGGGAATTGCAGAGTATAAAATCGTATGAAAAGGATTTATGCAGGTACCTAACTCCCCCCCTCCCCCTCCCCCCCCCCCAATAAATGGATAATACTGAAAGTATATCATATTAACACAACGTTACGTAAACAATCAAAACTATTAAAAATAATTAAAGAATTAAAAAGAAGTGTACCTGTGCAATATGTGACATTCAAGATTTTAGAAAATCTCCCGTATCTTTCGAAATTGAAAAGATGCCTGAGCAATTTGCAAGAAATTTCGAACGTTCTCTCGATCGTCGGATTCATTCAACGTTACCGAAGGTGACTTTCCAATCCCCGAGCGAACTATAACGTCGGACGTAACATGGGAATTCCCGATACCGGAGAAACATCCATAGGGAGAAAACGAGACGCAGCGGGATGGGACGAGACGGAACGGGACGAGAGCTAAGCTATACGTCGCGATGTAAGGCGTCTAGACGCCCCAGTGAGCGTGCCACTTGAAGATGCCGTCTCGCCTGAGCAAGGATCGCGTTATATCCCGACGGAGGTAACGCGGGAATGTTCGATTTCGTATGCGAAAAGGAAGGACGAGGGTGAGACGGAACAATGGCGTAAACGTACGCGGTATGTGCACATATGTCGGTGCGCGGGGCCGCGTCGCGTCGCGACGCGACGCGTCGCGTCCCGGCGTCCCGTTCCGTCTCGTCCCGTCCCGTCCCGTCCCGTTGTGTCGCGTCGTCGCGGACGGACAGACGGCGGCGTTGCGGGAAATTACGTCGCACGCACGGAACGACCACGAAACCGTAACTCCTGTCCTCGTCCACCTCCCCCCCTCCCTCCCCTCTCCCCTCGCCGGTCATCCCTCCGGGGCATCAGGGTTCTGATGTCCTCCTTCCTGCCCAAGTGCCCACTTGCGGACGTCGGTCAGCCACCTGTCCCCGCCGTATCCTGCTTCAACAGCCGACCGTTCGCCGCCTCGTGTTCACGCTTCCGGGAGGCCGACGATCACGCTTCCGGAAGAGCACCGGTGAGATACACGGAAACGGGCACCCCGACTTCGCTTATTGTGGCGATGACGGCTGTCGCTTGCACTTGTACAGGATATTTCGAAACCACTAATGTCCTTTTTAATTAGGTACACAAATATCTTTTCTTTTGCCACACAGTTTGGGGATGAGGTTTTAACAGGGGTAGATCACCATTTTATCGCAATTTTTTAACGCATTGTTAAAATTTGTTAACTTGATTCAAGTAATCTGTGTGTGTGTGTGTGTGTGTGTGTGTGTGTTGGAATAGAATACTGAAAATTTAACTTCAGAAATTATTAGGTTACACTTTAAAAAAGTTTTTTTATCGATTAAATACAGTGTATTCTGCATATCTAATAAAGGCTATTTTGATTCTTCTAAAAAACAGGATTATTCACATTCATTTGTTACGAAAATGAATACTCTATATAATCTCTTCTATATTTAGTTAATAAAAATTTTTTAATTCTTATAATTATTAAAGCTGAATATGTTTCAATACTTTTAATGAAGTGTCCCATGTCAGACGTATAAGAATTAAACTTAAATATAGTTAAAAGCACATTGTCTTGTGAACTATGTCTTCTGAACATTCCGTATAAATCAGCAATCAATAGAAGAATCGATTGCAACAGGTTGCTTTTGAAGCGAAATATTCGAAATATTACGGCAATTAGCACGAGTAATTATAGCGTTAAGAATAATTATGGCAATTGTAGTAACTACGATTGTCACAATTACTATAATTTCGATTTGCCCGTGGAATGCGAATGGGAGTCTAGCGAAGGAGCGGCGGAGTAAAAACACTCGCAACAAATTCATACATACAAGTATCGGAGAAATTTCCGTAAGACAGCGAGATTTCTGTCGCCTTGATAACTCTGATGTTTTCTTTTAAATCGTGCGTGCGAGGGATGCAGCAAAGTCGAGTTACACATCAAAGAGAATGAGTAACGCAGGCCTTGCAACGTCAGGAAATCCCGCTTTTATCTTATACACGCGCGATCTTAATAGCAATATCTTCCTTTTGACTTTGTAATGCACACCGGCGAGGCAACGACGGCGGCAGCCAAGCCATCGCTATATGATTTGCATGTTATTAAACATTAATTCAACACACATTAATTTAACTACGATACATGCCCGCCATGAGTGAACGAATTCTCAATCGGTTGTAAAAAGAGATGTTCAAGTTTCTTTTTATTTCCATAGCAAATGTGCAATTAGTCTTGCTTTTTTTAAAAGAAATCAATTTTCTAATATCCTTTTTATTATCATAATGTTATTTATTATTTCAAAGATGCTTTATCTAGAATATGCTGTATTTATCCAATATTTTGAAATAATCATTAAGTATTACAACATTTTTGAAAATAAATACTTTTGATTGTCCTCTAATAATATATAAATAAGATTTAAAAAATTAATAATTTTAATACGAATCTAACGTACTTTGTACTTTTTTTT
>NW_017306059.1:3537975-3539415 GCF_001594115.1 Trachymyrmex septentrionalis | reverse complement strand
TTTTCTTAACGATATGGACGCCAGAGAACGAAAAAATACGAACGGTCTGCGCATCAATTCTTATGAGAAAACTATGGAAATGACAGATGTCTCCTCATCTAGAATACCTTCGTCTCGACCTGGGCCGGCCCAGCTTGGCTCGATTCAAGTGCGAACTCTCTATCGTCACTTGATAAAAAACAGTTCGCCACATCCCCGGTTCATGCCGATGCATTGGCGTAATGCGCCTCAGACTTCGATTCGCATCAAAACAAGCCAATGCGATATTATTGGAAACGTAAAAAGTTAATCGCTGGTTTAAGAAAATGCTTTTTATATCATATTCTTAATATCATTTATCAAGTATCTATTAAAAAAAGAGATCTATATATATATATATATATATATATTGTATTCTATATATGTATAGGTATTATATCTGCAAGTACTATTATATACGTATATATTATTTTCTTATTTACCTGTAAGCCATAGAGATACTAGATATCGATGATATCGATTGATATCAATTTAAAAAATTGTTGAAAAAAATATTTGCAGCTAGGAATTTTTTATTATGTATGATAATAGAGAAATATCATTTGAGACTTTGAACTCTGAATAAGTATCCACGGCATAGTCGTGATACCTGGACACACAGGACAGGCAAGCAATGCGCACCAGTCGTGGCTCGCATTTGTGCCTCGCATATCTAATCGGGACACGTACGTTGGCGAAGGTCGGTGCAGGTGTGAGCGACGATGATTCCGGGAGGTCGCTTCAACGTCGTTGCACACGCTCGCGTCGATTTCCATCGAAATGTCGTCAAATGCGTCTCGTGTATCCCGGTGTGCGTCGACGCCATTGTAGAAATTATCCCCTGCGACCCCCTGGACCGTCTGAGCGGTGTCTAGCCAGCGCCCCCTACCTCGAACCGGCTGAGCTCTCGCCCCCGCTGAGCCCTCTCTCTCACTCGGTCACCCTGTCCTACCCCCTCGCCGCCCCTACCGTCTCCCGCTGTCTTCGTCGGGCATGTTCATACCCACGTTTCCCTCGCTCTCCCGCTCGCGGAGCCCCCTAAAACCCAACCAACCAACCAACCCGACCAACCACCCCCGCCCACCCACTTTGCCTAACCCGTCGCCGTTCTATCGTCCTCCCACTCTTCCCTTTTAGTACCCACAATCTCTCTCTCTCTCTCTCTCTCTCTCTCTCTCCCCCCTCTCTCTCTCTGCACCGACCTTCTCTCCTCGGTCGTGCGGGGGTGCGGGAGTGCAGTCTAGCCAGCGACTATAGTTCCCGCGGTACGGCGGCGTTATATTATATACCGGGCGGCCAGATGCATCGCATCGTACATCTCGCACGAACTATATCCGTTGAAACCCCATAGATAGGATGGAGGTGCCGTCACCGCCGTCTTCGTTGAATTACGGAGAAACCTGCTTTTTTTCTTACTTGTTC
>NW_017306059.1:3531014-3537875 GCF_001594115.1 Trachymyrmex septentrionalis | reverse complement strand
CCCCCCCCCCCCCGCGATTCTTTCTGGAGTATCACCTATACAGAGCACCGAACCGACAGATCGTGTGCTTACTGGAAAAAAACTTGGTTAAGAGACTTACAAAGTAAAATAATCGCTCACATATATAGATTCTCACTGAGTGAATAGTGAGTGACGTTTCTATTTAGTACTATAATGGTAATAATACCTTAATAATGCAGTAGGAATTTGATAATAGGCTTCAATTAAAAATTCAAAGACTTAATAATGTCGTATCTACAGCGATTGGCTAACAAAATAGCCAGCTATTTCTATCCGTTAATATTATAATCTTTTGTGTACGTGGCACGTTTCCATATAATGCATGCATTATTCCCTAGCATAAAATTATTTAATTATTCATGATACATAATTTCCACATTATATCCAATACTGTTTTTATTAAATATTTGTGTAGTAATCAGTCTCTGAAATATTTTAAATACAATAGGGTAACTGTCTCTATTAATGTGCCTTTTAGCCAACTTGTTTATTACTGAATTAATTATTAAATATTGTAGCTTTAATTTTATCTGCTTGCAATCAATATCGATTTTTCAACTATTTCTTTTTTTTTTATAATACTTGTTTAATCTAAAAAATGTTAATACTTTATTATGTTTTTGACAAAAATAAAAAACATGTTTTTGTCCGTATTAGGGAGTTCTCCAAGCGGTCCTATTAATGTGCCCCCAATTTGTGTGCCTATCCACATTTGATTCATTTTGACATATAGTTACTAAACAGGTAATAAATTTAAGCTAATTATTTAAGTTAATATTACATAAATCATTATTTTAATATATTTATTTCAATGTACATTCATAACACAACGTTCTCAGCTCCAATACAGAGCACATTAATAGGGACAAGCTTAAAAATCTTTACGTATTACTGGATTCACATAAATTCCTCATATCTTTTGAAAAGTATTTAAAATACTTTAATACTCAAAAAATGAACTATCATCTTCGGTATCGCGTGTATGCATTAATAATTTAACTTAACGAGAAAAAGTGTTTTTTCTTATTTATTCCTGCTAGTTTTCTTTATGAGACTTATCGAAATACAAAAGCACACTAATAGGGACAGGCACAGTGTAATTGGGATGCTCCTCAGGATTAAAAAAAAAATTTTGAATCAAAGAGAATAGAAGATTGACAGTTTCATTCACACACTTTGTTTGCATCCAATTCCATCAACTCATATGTGTTCTAAAAATAAGTTACGCTTATAGAGAAAAGTTTTTGTTTAGTACACAGATTTATTCGTGCTTAGGAAACATCTAGAGGATGTAATATACATCGATTTGTTCCGCTCAGTAGGATGCAAGATGTTAGACGGATCGTCTGCAAGCTTCGTGAACGCACGAAAACAGTGACTCGATTCGGCGGGATTGAAGTGATTTAATGGTCTCGCGTATTAAAGGAGCTCTAATCCCGTTAGCGAGACGGATCAGGTGGATGGAAAAGGGGATGATCTTGTTCGAACACACAACGGTGTCTCGACGTCTGTGACTCATCGGAAGATTTAGTGTCTGGTTTTATTGCCCTCTTATAGATGATTGTAATTTGAACATATGCGCGAAAAAAACGGATTTTACTGAAGTATCTAAAAATTTAAATTGATATAACACACAGATCTAAAAATAATTTTGTTGGATAATCAAAATAATAATGTAGGAATTTCAAGCATAACGAACAATGCTGCAAAAAATTTTTACATTTTAACAATCAATTAATTGGAACGTTCTACATCTACTTTGGTCCGACAAAAATAATTTTCAGATCTGTATATATATATATATATCTAACTAAATTTTTAAATACTCTAACAAAATTGTTCTTTCCGTAAAAACGATATTTGTTTATATTAAAGTAAGTAAAACGAAACGTTTATTAAAATAAAATTACATTCTGAAATTTATTGAAATAGATTTCCTACTTATATATTTAAAGGCATAATTTGATGAAAATATTTCGATTCTAATAAGATTGAAAAATGTCTTCTGAAACATTTGTCAAGAAAATTGGAATTTGGATAATAAGTTTACGAATGCGCTTTAATAATGATTGCTTTCTGTATGATCGGTAAACGTGTGTACGAGAAAATGAAATATCAGATATCGCAATAGCCATGCTGAAAGCTTTTCTTGCCGTCTAAAGATTTCGCTATGGCATCATCGCTAATGTCTACCAAACCGCTACCAAGTGAATGGTGCAACGCACGCGACAGGCTCCCTTGCGCTTTTCAGACTTGCCTCCTTCTCGTTGCGTGACTCAAGACGATTACCAATGCCTTTGCCCTAGCAGGGAGCGCAGTTCGTTTAGCTTCGCTTTTGATTGGGGTAGGTTCCAAAGCATAGTCGAAGCGTTATCGCGATGCACGACTACGAAAGACTTTCGTCTGTGCCGTGACGAGGTCAGTAACGGTCGACTACTAATTAAGATCTCAAATAATGAATCCTACAAAAGTTCGCAAACAATAATATGACTTGCATAATTTAAAGTCATTATAAAAGATTTTATATATATATATATAAGTTTCATTCTCTTTGAGTGATATTTTCCTTGTATTTAACGTCGTTAAGCGGAGATAGTTTCTGTCAATATAAGCTGCAAATCACGATGGTACGTTTAACGTCGAATACATATTAGCAGGAATAAGTATCTTTAGGCAAAGTTGTCACTTCCACTTAGCGTTCGGTCAATTTTGGTCAAGCCTGCGAGTATGACTAATGCCAAGAGCGCGTCAAATGTCAACACGAGACGAGAATCAGAGGCGGGCGGACACGTTTTAGTGCTAAATATGCGCCGAGAATATGCGGCCTTTGTCTCTTCATGCGTATGTACGGTGTGTGTGTCGGCGTGAGGGCGGCTGTTGACTTTGATATCGAGGTGAGCCGTTATGTACGTAGCCAATGGTAACGCCGCCGGCAGGCTATCCCTGGCAGGGCAGGGGCCAGATGGTTGTCGTAGGTTAGTGATCGATAAAAAACCCATTTCCCCCGTGTATGTGCGCGCAATGGCCGTGCATTACTACTTCTATTACAAGCCCTGCGCGTTTTACCGTGCAGGGGTTCGAGTGGCGTCATCGTCATTGCAAGACGTCGTTTTGTTGCGTTCGTTCGCGCGGAAGATCAATGGACGGGCTCGACGACGACGACGACGACGGCGACGGCGACGAGCCCGAACCAAAGCGCGAGCAGGCCGACCGGGGCTTATTGAAAAGCACGGAAATGGGACGCACGTATGAGCGGTAATGCGACCAAGGAAGTGCGCACAAACTGCACGTTCAACGAGCACCCTACGAGTTTGTTCCGCCGATACGGGAGACTCAGGATCGAAGCGAGACAAACTAGTTGGGTATTCGTCTGGGGGTGCCATTCTGCTACAGCCAAGGGTGAAATGCAACGAAAAAAGCGTCATTTCAGATTGTCTATTAATTCTTTTTTTATCGATTATATTTGTTATATTTTTATTATATCAAGACGTGAAAGAACTTTACGTTTTAATATCGTAAAACTATACGGAAAGAACGATTTTGTTATTAAAAAATCTATAAAGATACAAATCTGAAAATAATTTTGTTGGACCAAAAAAAATAATAATAATTTATGTAGGACACTTAAACGGATTATTAGAATATCAAAACTTTTTGCAGCGTTATTCATCATGCTTACATATAAGTCAAAGTACATCTTACATATAAGTAGTAATTATTTTAATAGTTTAACAAATTTTTCGATGCTTTAGCAAAATTGTTCTTTCAATATATATTTCTATAATTTTCGTCTTACATCCTTGCATATATTTAGATAAAAATGCTTTGATTATAAAATTTATTCTGATTATAAAATTCCTAGATGCATATTTTTGCTGGTAGCATTATACACATGTGACGTTGTTAGAACAGAAGTTTAATTATCCCGATGTGTAGCAGAGGGTCGCGCAAATATCGTTACAATCAGCGCGTCGGGATATCTCAGCACAACCCTCGCTCAGCCCTACCCTATGAGAAACACGCAAATAAATTGGACGTGTGCATCTCTTTTACGGCATGGTTACAATATCTGTCACTGGGTAGAAATGCTGTTCTCGACTGATTATTTCGAGTTACGTGTTATAATTGCACGTTCGTGATATTATCTAAAATCAACAAGTTAAACTAGACTGCCGTATAAATCAAATAAGTAAGGAAAGAGCCAATACGTTTCGAGGATAAATGTTGGTGTCTAATAATACTTTTTAAATGTTAATTCTGAATACATTTTTCAATTACATAAACTGCGCATCACTTACTGCAGAACTGAAAATGTAATCGTAAACTGAAGCTGAAGTAATAAATTACAATTACATTAATAATCGATTTAATAATAAGGCTATTAGCTTCTCAGAACACAGCAGCAAATAACTTGTTACAAAAAAATATTACCACAGGTATTATCTAAAGTATCAATACGATATTTATCGTATAATACAAAATTATATGATAAAGTGATACGAATCATTTATTTAATGAACGTTATTCTTCGATCATATTAAGGATAATTCCAGCATATAAATAAGCTGATTCTTCGAAATGAAAAAAACTTAAGTTTAACTACACTTGGATTATCTCAGAAAATCTCTCCATAACTTTCACCTCCAATTCTTTTTCTTTCTAAAATTAATTTCTCGTAAATACTCATTATTAACCATAATCCGTTTTAATTATTTTTGTTCTTTAAGTTGCAAATATTTTTACGTATCTTGAAGCACACTTTCGTGTAACAGCCATTTGTTTTTAACGAATGCTACTTCTTATCAATCAAGTCGTTATGACTGCATTCGGTCGAACGTTTTCAGTGTTTTTATCTCTGTTTTATGTCTAATGAACGATAAAGAATAGCGTTAAGTGTATACATGCGACCCGACCGAACGTTTGAATGCAAGTCGCGGGCGTCGTTTTAATACACAGGCGTCGGGTGCCGATTTTTCCTATCTTCAAAATCCTTTGGTGTGCGTGCGGCAATATGATGTAACGCGGAGCCGTTTGCGCAAAAATACGCGAGACGCACGCGTGCACGCATGCTGGTATGTACGCTCGAACGAAAACACGCCCGTACCTAAAAATAGTCGCGCGTGAGTCAACTCGTGGGTCTAAATAGGAGGTTCGCCGCATTTAGAGCTCGTATCTAGATTATATACGGTCCACATACGCGAAATAACCCAGAAAATACACGACTGCCGAAAGAAGGTCGATCGTAGCGCGGCGTTGACGCGTGCATCAGCGAGATGCGATGGGCCGGAATAAAACGCGACAGAGATACACGCAATATTCGTCGATTCGAAGAGAGAGAGAGAGAGAGAGAGAGAGAGAGAGAGAGAGAGAGAGAGAGAGAGAGAGAGAGAGTCTTAACATCGAGAATGTCTGTCAGCAGAATTCGACGCTGCTTCCGTTCCGATTGTGATTACCACGTGTTTCTTATTCATAACGAAAATTTGCTTGAATATTTATTGGCAACTGCCACACAGCGCAGAACGTGCAGTGATATCGTTGCAATAACACTGCAAAAGTTGTAGCATCGTTGCTGCAACTTTTGCGCTGTAGGGAAAGTTGCCTGTGTACGGTATTAATGCGAAAGTGGAAAATTGGAGAAATCTCACTTCGAATTTCGTTCGTTCGGAAATGATACGATTGTCGTTTGTGACTATGGCGAAGAGTGAAATGTACGCTTCGATAAACCGTAGCCGCGCGGAACAACTTTCGTCATCGGCCGAATCTCGAGGTCCGTTTCGCGGTGACTGAATACCGATAATTATTCGTCGCGATCTGTGTCATGATAAATGAAGCGATTTACGCGTATTCGAGCGTATTGCGCGCATTTGCGGCCGCTATTCTGATTAAAAAGGAAAGCGAAGGCAAGTGCCTGCGTGTCTAGGTAGAAAGAGTTGTAGATCGTAGGAGAGGACGACGAAGGGGAATGTTGGAAGAGCGGTGAAGTCAGAATTACAACGCGCCCTCCCGAGGAAAATTCAATTCGCGGTCACTTTGACGTGTCCTCTCTCGTCGAGCGAGTCGTCCGATACTCGCCGATACGACACACTCTCCACGAGGTGGATACGACCGTCTTTGTTCGGGTCGCTCGACTACATCGTTCTCCCTTCCCCCTCGTGCCGCGTCATCGCTGCCGCCGCCCCTCGTCGTTTACGACCGCACAATCTCGACAGTTTTATCCTGTTGCCTATATCGTGTCTCTCTCTCTCTCTCTCTCTCTCTCTCTCTCTCTCTCTCTCTCTCTCTCTCTCTCTCTCTCTCTTTCTGGTTCACGTGGATCAGAGATACACGGGCACAGCCCGCAAACTCGTATGTACGCGGGGCGGCCGGTAACAATTCCTAACCAAAAAGCCGGAGTCACCCTCGCCTCCTTCTCCCCTTCCCGGGTGCGTCTGACTGCGACCGTCATCGGAGCACGGCATCGAGACGGCGGCTGACGCCGGGGGTGGCGGCGGGTAGGGACGAAGAGCGAAAGAGGAGGAGGGTACCAAACACCCGGCGTAGGACCGTGGAGAGAGGCGGAAAGGGCGAGAGAAAGAGAAAGGGGGAAGGAAAGAGTCGATGGGGGAGGGGCGGGAGGGGGTTTCGGGGACACCCGCCGAAAGAGGTGGCGGTGAGAGAGAGAGAGAGAAAGACCGAGGACGAGGCGACGAAGACGGCGCGATTGTCTGCGCGAGGGAGCGAGCGAGCGAGCGAGCGAGCCCGGGCGCCCGCGTGTTGACGGGGCGAGAGGGAAGAAGTGGAGTACGAACCGACGGCGGCGGGCCATGGGGCCGCGACTGGCTGGTGCCGAGGGGACGGGGC
>NW_017306059.1:3516673-3530914 GCF_001594115.1 Trachymyrmex septentrionalis | reverse complement strand
GGAAGGTCGGAGAGCCGAGAGAGCGACGAGGGTGGCGACGGCGGCGGTGGCGGCGGCGACGGCGGTGGCGGCGGCGGCGGCAGCCGTGCAACGCGCGTCGAGCGAGCAACGTTTCGGCTCCCTCTGGCCCACGTGCACGCGAATCGGCGTCATCGCCGACGGCCGACGTTTCGGACGCACGTTGTTAGATGGCAACACCCGGAGTCCGCTGAATTACGAGACAGACATATACGAGATACGTAGAGCGTAGAATTTGTAATTTGGTGACGTAAGATTAACTAATAGATAACTAAACAAATAGATAAAAAGAGAGAAAGAGAGAGAATTATTTTATCTGGGTAGACTATAGGTCTCTACCGTGTAATCTCGAGCTTCACTTATTTATTTATCAGATTTTATCTGTTTGTACAATATATAAAAACTAAAAGGAAGTTACAGGGAGAGTTGTAGGGGTAATAAAAAAATCTTGTCTCAAAAATAGATCGGTATTCATGCCTCACATTTATTGACCATAACATTTCAGAAATGCGTGCATTTAGCGATAAAAATGAAGTGTGATGATCCATAATTTCAAAAGGGAATTTCACCATCTACGATAATATTTCTATTTAAAAATTAATCGACGCGCGTTATAGGGGGGTTTTGTAAAAAATACTAATTTTATTATTAATATATCAATTACTTATAGTTGACGTATTCATATAAGCAATCTTGTTTCGAATCTAAATATTATTTCAGTGTTAAACAGCAAACTTAGAGCAGCAAAATGATAGTTTTCTTTGTTGACAATTCCAAATTCTTATTTATTATTAATCTTCATTTTTTATCTCGCGGTTTCAATTTTTAATTTTGTTAATTGAGAAAGATATTAATAACGCATTGACCCCATTCTTTTGATCGGAGTAAAATGTTCTTTCGTTTGTATAGAAAATTCATCGGATATTATTTTTGACATCTTTCACTTTTAATATATCTCCAGTTTTATATATCTATGCTATGACAAAATATCACTATACAGTCTCAACATTTTTATCACGACCTGTCGTGATCTAATATATGTAAGGAGAACAATCAATATCTCTCGACACCTATCTTGGTTACCAGACGGTCTTAATGTTGTCTCGGGACATTGGTCACCCTGTCTGGAGTGTATTTTTTCACGTACATACCACACACACACACACACACACACACGAATCCGCGCGCCAGACGAGCAAATAAAGCTCGATCCAGATTCAATGCCTCGTTTGGCTTCTTCAGCCGTCAACGAGAGCTATAACAATCGAATACGTGACAAGTGGCAGTTGCATGTGTTTATGACGATCGCAGTCTGCGCTCATAAAGCCCGATTGGCTGGCTCCTTAAGGCATCCTCGGTCCTTGTTTTAAGGTCGACCAAACACACGACTAACTTCCCTAGCAGGATCATCAATACGTACCACTGGGATGCACGTGACATTACTTAATTAATTCAAATATCGTACGAAAATTAAATGTATGAAAGATCGTATATAACAATAGTCGATAACAATGGGTAAAGTAACAGATAATAAGCACTTATAAAATAATTTATAGTAATTGAAATAAGTTATCTCATAATCGCTTGCCCAAATTCAACATGAATTAAACTGTAATTAAAATTTTTTTTAATCTCAATTTTATAAAAAATTTGACATAATTTTATATTTTTAACCCTTCAATGCCACATTACATAGATTGTCACTTTTGTCATGAATATTTATTACACTGGATATTGTACAAAATATCACATAAAAATGAATATTATAACAAATACTTTTTTAAATCGAAATGTCAGACATTAAGGAATATAATTATAATAAGTGAATGCATATATTCTTATTAATAAACAAAATTAAAAGAAATTTGGGTATGCCATACTGAAAATAACATTTAAAAGATTAATAATTATAAAATAAGATAAAATAAAATTGGCCTACACTTTTTTTTATAAGTGATATTTTTTGAGATAAGAAAAAATTAATTCCAAATGCTACATCCGTACCTTCCATACATAATTCAACAGCAATGTTGCTTAAAATTTCACCAATAGCATAAATAATAATATAAATGATACGCAAGGTAAATCAAAAGGTTGTACTGTCTGAGAGCAACGAATGCCGAATAAAGAATTAGAGGAAAGGCTTCTATTATGAGATACCGACTTCAGGGTAAATGCTACAAGTCTGTAGACAGAATTTAAAAACATAATAGGTCATTTTGAAGGGAATTTAATAAGCTTTAAGATAACGTTACATAAAATTTAATTGAAATTCCATTTTTTTTTGAAAATTAAAGAAATATAAAAAGTGTGCAAATTGCAAAGTCAAAAAATTGTGCTCCTAATATGAGATGCCCCGAGAAATCGATAGTAAAACGCAAAGCATATCAGTATTGCAATTAAAAAACTTTACTTAATGTTTTTATAATACAAACAAACACAGCCAGCGTGCGCGAAAAATGAGCGATACATTATATCTAAAACTCATCTTCAGGTAGTTGAAATCAAGCATCGCGGAAGTAGGCACTCGACGTTCATTCCGATTATCTTTTTTATTATTGTACAATAACATTTATACGATAGCAACGATTTTCACTATAACATAGGAGCATAAGTTATTTAATATTAAAAATACTGGATATCTCTTATTACGATTTCCACGCCTTATGGTTTTACGATCCTCAAATCTAACTTCTATAATTAAACAATTCAACGTATCCTATATTTTTCTATTAGTACGATCTTACTCTATCACTACACGAAGAATTTATTGTCAAATATTTATTTATTAAATAATAAACAAGATTTTAATGCTCATCTAAATGAAATTTGAAGACATCCAAATTTTAAAATCTTGTTTTAACAATCACTATAGGCATGATCTAATAATGAATTTTCTACTAAATAGTTTTCAATTCAAGAGTAATAAATTCATGGTGAAACCAATAGATAATGTTTATTAGTTTAACAGAAACGCCGCTATCTCATATTAGGCGTCTATCTCATAATAGAGGGCTTTCCTCCAAGTATGTAATCGACTGCTCTTGTATGCAGCATTATTTCAATGCCGTTTTTTGTCGCAAGCCACTCTGTCGTGTCGTCTATAGAAAAATATGTATTCAAAGAAAATTGGATTCGAAATGCGGCCGTCGAATCGTGTCACCCAGGATTGTTGCATGGGCTACTAACAATCGATGAAAGGGAGCGATTCGATTTGCGTTCGATCTCGTCGAATACAAGACGTCTCTATTGCGAACGACGCCGATATCTCTAGAGAAATTTACCTAAGGTGATTCGTTCGAAACAGGCACGTGTATGATCGGGAGATGGGAGAATGATACGATGTGAGAAAGAAAATAGGAGATAACTAGGACGAAGGGACGAAACGAAGGGATATCGCACTTTGGAAAGATTGAGGATATTCTTTGCGGTCACGATCACAGGAAATAGAGAAGACGCGCGTATGTAGGCTTAAACTGTTATACTTGTATAGAATATCAGTAAAAGGAATGGATGTTCCATCGAGAAAGAAACGGAGATGAAGGAGATTGAACAATTGAGATGTGCATTTTATAGCCGAATCGCCAAATGCGAGAGGATACGCTTTAATTATTTAGCTTCTGTTTCATTCCAGAGCGCAAATCTATCGGAGGTGGATAAAGAGGTTAAACTTTAATCAACTAAGTTAAGGAATTCATACGTAAAATGTGATCTAAATTTTATTTAAGCATTATTGATCGTATATATTAATATTTTTATAAAGATTTTAGACCGAGTTATAAAACATGCGTCATCATCGTGCGTATATTTCGGAAATCTAGAAATCTAGAAAAACGTAAGAATTACAAAAACGATAAATATAATGCATAAATAAGTACATTAAGATCGTTTAACAAAAAAATTGACGCTCGCTTATGATTGACGGAATCGAAACAATTGAATCCGCTGACCCAGCAGAAGCGTGAGTTGACTGGCGAGAGGAAGATGTGGATTGCGAAATGCAAGAAGAGCGTACGAAGGAAGCATGGGAGAAGCTCATCTTCGTTTTGTAATTAAATTTAGTCGCCGACCAAGAAGCACGTTTTTAAAATAGTTCCCATTCTTAGCTTGCCATGTAGGCATGTAAGCAACGCGACGATACGTCCTAACGGCGTCTTTAGTGTTATAGTCGTGACGCGAGAACCTCTCGGTTGATTCCAAACTTCGGTATCATTCACCACGAAAAGCAAAGCAGCATCGAAGTTTCTGAAAATACGTTAGATCCTTCACATAATTTCACCACGTTTGCACTTTCGTTAAGGGTGGTCCGTATAAAATTGCTCTTAAATATACAGATTTGAAAATAATTTTGTTTGAATCTTCAAAGTAATATTCGCTAAAGTATCTAAAAATTTAGCTGGATTTTTGTAAATAATTTTGTTGGACCATCAAGATTATTATGCAGAACGCTCAAACTAGTTACTAGTATATCAAAACTTTTTCGCAGTATTACTTCGTCATGCTTGAGATAATTCTCACGTAATTATTTTGATTGTGCAAAATTATTTGTAAATCTCTACCTTCACTTTTAGAGCTAACTTTTTAGCTTCAACCAAATTATTCTTTTCCCGTATTACAAGTTTCAATTTTATGACAGTCTGCATTTTATTTTTTTCGCATATTGTTCTTTAAACCTGCAACTTTTTAATTTTCGCACATCTTTCGCGTAGAAACTGCGAAGTATCTTTCGTCGATTCAATGAAGTTTACAAACCGCAAATGTTACATTCCGCGCTCTCGTGAAACGATGCATGACGCACGTCACTCTTTTTTGCAGCTGCAGGATATTATTATCCTTCGTCTGCAGACATAATAGAAAATAGTCGCAAACCGCCTTGGCCTTAATAATATCACGGAAAAGTACGGTAAAAAAAACTGTAAGCAGATGCTGCACCGTTTAGTCTGATCGTGAGACCCACTTAGCTCGGGTTTACTACCGTACGCACGTCTGACATTGCCGTGTATTGAGCTATCGACGTACGCGTCGGGAATTCGTAGCTCGGATCAACGCAACAGAGTGTGAAAGATAATATGTCGTACCTTGGCTGAACGTTAACCATTGCACCTATGCATTCCTATACGAATTACTTGCAATTATCGATGGGTGTATTACTTGAATGGTGATCCAACTGTGCTATGCGATTTCTGCCGTTTGACGACCGTTGATCAACCACAATTGTAAGTGATTGTTCAAAATCGCCTGCGTAAACGGCATTGTCCGCAATTAAGCACGATATCGAATGCCTAATTACGCGAATTGTATAATTACCGTTTGTTTTAACGCACACATGCAAGAAGGATATTTGTCGATGTTTTGTCGAGTAATATCACGAATTTAAAAATATGAATGCAGAAAGTTAGTTATAAATGAAAAATGAAAAGAATTCTTTAAGGATAAAAGGTTTGTAAAATAAGATTTATTTTAGAAACAATAATATGACTTAGTCATGCGATATATGCGGATCACATTTTAATACTCGTATATTTAATAATATAAATCTTTTGTAAACCGTGTATATGTGGCATGAGGGAGGCTTGCCGAAGTCGACAGAGTCGCAAATTAGACACGAAAAAGGCAGGTCGAACACAGAAAAGATAGCAGGTGTTACACGAAAAAAAATGATTTTGCTAGATACAGATCTGAAAATAATTTGGACCATTAAAAAATAATTATGTAGATAACTCAAGCATGATAAGCAATGCTGCAAAATTTTGACATTTTAGCAATAAAATTAAAGAAAATCGCAGAATCACTTGTTACTTTTTTTTATTATTTATTATCACTCAGTTATATTTTTTCAGTTGTTTCTTTAATTTTTTAAGATTTTAAATTTACGAGCAAGACAATGCACTTGAAGAAGTGATCTTGCAGTTACAGCGGAAATGATCTAAGAATGAAAAATAGCTAAAATAGAGAAATTTCTAGGAAATACTGCGATGTATTGCATCTAATCGTATAAATGACAGAGATAGAATTTAGATTTGTGCTATAAATTTTATGCGTATGATACATAATTTTCTGTCAGATACAAAAAACAGTTGTAATTCTAGTTGGATTAGCAAAATATTTTTTTACGTGTAAAAAAAAAAAAGAATAATCTAAGCTGTACTCTTCGTTCGATGCCAATTAAATTTTCTTTCAATAGAATTTTAATTTGAGGTTTAGATGTTTAAAATATCGGGAGAAAATCGTTCGAATCTTCGATCCAATAAATACCACGTAATTATAATCTATATAAACGAATATTATACATATATACATTAGCTGCATTTATTCCAATATGAAGAGCGTTTATTGCGAAAAGAATGCCGCGAATGTGAATCGCCTCGCGATACCGCTGCGCGTATAAGTCTCTGATCGAGAACACTACCGTCGGTGGTTTGCATCTCTCGGCGAGAGACACGCGAACGAACGAGGGGAGATCGCGACAAAAATGTCTTTGTCGGTGCCTCCGCGCGCATACTTCGACGGGCCAACAATTACATTCCACGCGTCGTTCCGCGTCGTCCATCCCCGAGAGTTCGCGTTTCCTTCGGTCTCCCTCGGCGCACCCCCTCGCCCCCCCTCCCGTTCCTATATTCCATCTGTGCGGATTCACCGTAGCGCGGTTCTCCTCGGCTTCCCCGGCCTGGAAAATTTCGATACACGAGATACACACGCCGTACGGTCACTCGCGAGATCAAAGCCTGCACCCTTTACGTGCTCGGCATTTCAATACGTCTCTACCCTGTCTTCGACGGACTTGGCCCCCGGATTCCGCTTTTGATTTCACGCGAGAGGGTGTCGCGACCCTGACGTCGCGTGTCCTGACGTTTCAATTTGTACCTTCCCGGCAAATTTACGGACGACTTTGGAGATTTACACTGTATTGGCTGGCGCCGCGTTGCCTCGGGGACAAAAAAACCAAAAAAAAAAAGAAAAAGACAGATCTCAATACATCAGCAGCGTTGCTGAATTAACGCCGGTTCGCCGGATAGAAGGTAGGCTTCTGTGCAAATGAAATGTATGCTCCTGCATGTGCGCAGACGTGAAATGCTTTTCGCGGATTAATTTATAGCAGTATTACGTGCGCATATGTTCGAAGCACGCGTGAATATAATTTTTCAAATATTGATTACGGCTTCCAAATATGAAATACGACTCGAACGATGCTCTATATATAGTCTATGTAGAATTGTGTGTGGTAAAATAATGGATCTCTCTTTGGTGCGGTTTAAACGTGCTCGCGGCCGTTGCTCTATCATTCGCGCGTATAATATTATTCTCTCTGTATCTTTTGCGTATTATCCCGCGCCATGTAATGATACAGCGGGTGCGTTGCATATGTACCGCGTTATATGCACCACCGTGAAGGGTGCGCCGTGCGTATATATGTATGCACGTAATGTATATGTGCATTGTGTTATTCTTGCGTCCGCAGTGTACCGCGTGAATTTTACATCTTCAAGAAACTGAGAAATAATATTTTAACAAATTGAAAAAGATTCAATTTCAAATCCAATAATCGATCTCGAAGATATCTCTCTCTCTCTCTCTCTATATATATATATATATATATTGCTGAATTATAACAAAGTTTGCTGCTACTTGCCATACTATATCCATAGACGTAACGAGAATAGACTGCGCATTCCTACGAAGTTGTCAATTTCCTACGCTATCAATTTAGAAAGAGTGAAGTAGCTGGAATTATATTGCTCTCACGCACACGCACACGCATAGAAAAGTATCGAGTTGAAGAAAACTGCTGATATATGATTCAATTCTCCCTTTCTAACGGAGCGCAGATGTGCCTTGGAATAGGAGATGCGCAGCCTATACCTATAATTACTTGTACGACTATATTAGACTTTTCTTGTTTCTACATAAATCTGCAGGTACCTGCGTTAAGATGGTAAACGTGCAAGGTTAATTGCATGCACCGTAACATACGCGTTGCACGAGTTACGCGAGCCCTTGTTTTCTTTTATCCGTTGCGCAAGCAACGGCTGTGGCGAAAATTTATTTGGCCAAGGGCATCGTCGGCGAAGCTGCCTCTCGCTACGACACTGTACTCGCAATCTGTCTGCTCGCAGTCTGAGTGGTGGTGTAGCGACGGCGGCGGTGGCGGCGTCGGTGGCGGCGGCGGCGGCGGCGGCGGCGGCGGTGGCGATGTTGGTGCAGACGGCGTTGCTTCGCTGCCGGAGAGAGGGTGGAAGTCGGGGGTCCTCCCGTCTAGACTAACCCCCCGGTTTCTCCCCCGATCCACCCCCTCGGCAGACAGGCCAACCAAACCGTTCGAGTGAACCGCTCTCTCCGGCTCCTACTCTGCACTGCCGTCGCGCACCCCCTTAAAAAGTTAAAATACTCTGTCCTCGCGCCTCCGTCTACCGCCTCAACCCCCCCAGACTGCTCCACCCGTCACCATCCCCCGCCTCTGCGCCGATCGTCGGTCCGCAGCTCCTTCGTCGTCGTAGCCGTACTCGTCTCGGTGTGTGCCAACCCTTCTAGATTTTATTATTACCATTTCTAGTAGACACCTTCCTTCGCTTTCTTCTCGTTCTTATCCAGTTTTCCGTTCTCCGCGCGTCTTTTTTGCGCGGGTGGAGAAGGCTGGAGGGCACAGGGGCAATCTAGCGTTCCCGGACGGGGGTCTCTTTGAATTTATTTCGTGTAGATGAGGCCGCTGTTGAGTGCGCCGTATTTCAAATTGTTTTAATGGGAGATGCATTGTACGCAAGTTCTTCTGCCGTCGTTCTGCGATCGTACTACTCGCGAATCTCTCTCTCTCTCTCTCTCTCTCTCTCTCTCTCTCTCTCTCTCTCCCTCTCTCTCTCTCTCTCTCTCTGTCGAGAAAGGCGTCCTCTCGGACGGCGAAATAGATGTCTGATATTTAAATGCGAAAGCGCCCGTTAATTTGAAATTCATTCCTTTGATAGTCCGCTTCTCTCGTTTGACTCGCGCGGGAGTTCTGTTCGACGCGGGCTTATTTCCTCCTCTTCGTCTCAAGTCCTTCTCTCGTGTAATACGTCTGTCGCGAGAGTATCGAGTTGGCTTCTCCATTCATGGATCTCCCAACTAAAAGATGTATGAAATGTTTAAGTTGGCCTTGATGCTTCGAAAGATCGTATAAGGCTGTTCTGGCAGCTTTATAAACTCTAGAACTTTTTTCTTATCTCTTTTGGAGGATTGATATATAGATACGTGATCATCGATGCCTTGACAAAATATTTGAATGTTTGAAAAAGTTTTTAATAATTTGACATTTTCAATACGTGCCAATTTATTGCAACTATTATTGTCTTCATAGAATAAAATCTAAGGAAGATGTTAAAAAAAGGCTGATTTTTAATCCAAAAAGGTAAGTAAAAGAGATGATATTTTTTTTGTAGGTTTTGACCTCCTGAATACGATAAAACTATTAAAAAGTTCGTAGCGTTTGGAGAACACCTCGGAAATTGAGCGGGAATATAATCGTATTTATCCAAATTTCAATATTCTTGCTCAATTTTCGAGGTGTTTCTTTAAACGAACTTTTCAATAACTTCATCGAGATCAAAATCTACAAAAAATACTCTTTCTTTTACTCGTATCTTTTGAGCAAAAATGTCCTTTTTTTCGTTCTTTGTTGAAAAGGGGAAACACGCATATTAGACTGAGAAAAATATTTGATATTTATGATTATAATTACATTGTAAAATAATTATGGTTAAGAGCTCCATTTTGTAGTCATTACTAATGTTAGTAATAATAATTATATTCATAGTTTTATCAAAAAAATATAGTTGGCATCGAAAAGTATACCAATTACCACAGTTTAACCATAAATTACAGTTAAATTATAGCAATTGCAACTATTTCGCCTCAATATAGGATATTTTATAAAAGGGATCGTTAAAAACTGTTTGTTCTTTCCAATGGAAAGCAAAAACGCTTTTGAGTATTACGCAAAGGAAAGAAGCGCACATGGGTCGGTTGATTTCCTCATATCGATATCGATAAGGTAATAAAGATGTGGACCTCTGTTCTGCCCACACAGTAGTCCTGCCTTATCTAAGAAAGTCATCAGTTTATACCTCCATCATCATGCTCGACCTTCCTTGAATACCTGTGGAACAGTCGCTCGACCCCGCCATCCATTGTTCACGACGATCAATCGTCAACCGATGAACACGACCCTCGTTCCGCCGGCGTAACTGCGGACAATTTCATTGACAATTGCCACGCATCCAATCACGCACAGACACACAGCGTGTACACACGCATGCACACACTCGTGCACTTTACGTGCGCGTCGGTCCGTGCATTCGTACTCGGCCAGAGCAGCAATCGAATCGCCGCGCCGCGCCGCGGCCGTGGCGGTGGTGGAGGCGACGTGGCGGCGGCGGCGGTTGCAGCCTCATCGGTATCGCGTGTCTCTCGGGAATCGGCACCCGTCGCTGAAATTCGCGCGCGAGTGTGCGTTCAATGGACGTGGATAGAAGGGGTATGATCGAGGTCAAGAGAGACAGAGAAGGGAGAGAGAGAGAGAGAGAGAGAGAGAGAGAGAGAGAGAGAGAGAAGGAGAACGAGAGAGGTCCGAAGTTCTGTCTGCGTGGAACCGTGACGGACCACGGCGTTGCATTCAAACGACGATAAGTCTCGGGGCTTTGAAGACACCGGTCAACAGCGGGATAAGAGGCGGCGAGGAGGGGGTTCAACGACCCGTTGACAGCCAGACGGGCGGACGCGGGCCAGACCAGTGCATCAGTCCGCTCGGGGCAACGGAACGGGGGAATGGGGGGTGAGAGAGAGGGTAACGGGCAGCGAAAAAGAGGAGAGAGAGAGAGAGAGAGAGAGAGAGAGAAATAGTATGTGCGTGTGTGATGCAGAGAAGGAAAAAAGCGAACGATCGCGGACAAGGACGAGGCGCGGTGGCGGCGGGGTTAAAGAAAGCCGTAGAGAGAAGGAGTATATCGCTGTTATTATCGCCATCGACTTTTATCGCCAGACGATAACTCCCGGCGCTCCTGACGGTTACCCTAGACGTTCCGACGATGCTTTTTTCTCGTTCTCGTTTCCCTCCGCTTCCCTACCGTCCCCCCTTTTTTCACGCCCTCGACCGTCCCCGTTTCGCCAACGCTCGTTCCCGATGCAACACTCGTCGCAATGGGTCCTTTCGTTTTAGTTTGTGCCTTTCTTTGTGTATCCCTTCCTTTTTGTTCTTAAGCTTGGATGCATATTTGTTTCATTTAAAATGTAAAAATATATCCAAGAGTGTAAATGAAAAGAAACGGATTTAATAAAAAATAATATATTAAGGTAATGAAAACTCGCATTTTTTTTTTGCATATTAAACGAGCACGATAATGCACTGAAGTCATTGATAACATTGAAGTCAGGACCTCAGAAAACTCGGATTTCAATGCTATACAACTACTCTGATACGATTTTATTAACATCGGTTAGCAGTAGTTCCACAATCGACTAAAGTAAATTATCTATCATATCTGTGTTATAGTATAATATAATTATATTAAAAAATTGACACTCAATTGATTTCAAATATTAAAGAAGTAATTCTAAAATAACAAATTATTTTGTTATTATTTAATTATAATAAAAAGATTGTAATTAGTAACTTAAATAATTAAAAATAATATATAAGTTTAGCTTAATAATGCAATTATAAAATAATCTTAATTCATTCGTTATAAATAGAACAATTGATGCAAGATACATTTTATTAGCTCAAGAGAAATAATATCAAAAGTCAGATTCATTGAAATTATATTAATTTATTCATAATCATATTTTTGTTACAAACTTTGCTAAAATTCATCTTAAGGCAAGAATTATTTAAGTAAATCTTGAAAATCAATTTGTTATTCAGAGATAGAATAGACAATTTATTTTATTTTATCGCAATTAATACTAATTAAAAATGTATTCAATTAATTATGAAAAAACGAATTCTCATGAAACTTGATATTAAAATTATATACTCTATGATTGTGCATTGATTATATATTCTACAATATTACGTGATGAAATAGTAGATTTCACGTTATTAAAATATAGTATCTTTGTGCCGATTGTTATAAAAAAATATCCAAATTATCAATAAAAGATGAATAAAATCTAAAAAATTAAAATAAAATTAGGTTATTTGTTTTTTTTTATAAGAGTAAACGGTGAAAAATTTTTTTGTATAATTTTAATTTATATTTGTAAAACAGATATTTTGGAAAAATCTTTGAATATTGTTTCTTTTTGTATCAGCTTATATAATATTTAATCGTGGAACAAATATATGAAAAACTGAATACAGACCTCGGATTATATTTAAAAATGAGGAAAGAGAAAAATAAAGTAATACAATTACATTAACAATTTTCTTTCTCTTTATTTTTTTACGTACACATCTCAGAAGAGTGTAAATATCTTGTTACTTTTATTATCTATGAAATAAGAACACTACAAAATAATTTAAGGATATATATGTATAGATACATGTGTATATATATATATATATAATTTTATATTCTAAAATAATGCTAATTTTCTGTTCATCGATTTCATTTCATATACACTTTTTTCTTTCTTTCGATTTCTGGCTAATTATTACTTCGAGTTAGTCATAAAAATTTAAATGTTGAATCTATTATAATTAAAAATTCACAATATGAAGTTGAAAAATCAAATAAAATTATTTATATGTTATTCCTTTGTAGTATTCTCAACTGCATATCCTGAAAATTTTATCCGATCTTGGCAATTTTATATAGAATATTCAATAAATTAACAATTATTTTAATTACAAAATTAAATATTTGTATTAATCTGTCATAATCTATGATCTGTTTCTAATTAATACATTTCTATAAACCATTATACAGTGCTTGTTGCATTTACTATATGTATCATATATTCTTATATATTCAGCTCTTAGGCATCTATTGTTAACTCGAAGGGGAGTAATAAATACCTATATATATATGTGTGTGTGTGTGTATTTGATATAATTTTTATGGAGATCTGTTACTGAGATAAAACATAATAATTTATTAATCTCGTAAGTCTTTTACTGTTGTGTGATATCTTCCAGGCCTCTTCTTTCTCCTTTCTGCTTCGTTGCACACATACATTCACGAAAACACAATTATGATAGCGAGTACTAATTGCCAGAATAGAATAATCATACGGCACTTTGTATGACGCTCCCGACGTTAATCGTACCTAATACGCACCCAAAGATTGACACGAAAAAATATGTAATTTTATTAAATACGTATATTATTTAATAAACGATCCATATAGTCGTGTACTTTTCGCGCTTTTAATTCGAAATTAATATGCTCAGTACGCGAATTAACGAGAAATTCAAACTCAGTACGGGATACATTCGATTCTAAGCATTATAGAAATCATTATATTGGCGATTACTAATTGAGTTTCTGTTCAGATCTTTAGTCTTTATAATAAATTTTGTAGTTTTTGTAATGAAATACATTATGAAATACATTTTACTTAACAAATGTAATAAATATGATTAAAGTTAATCTTACATTGGTGGAACCGGGTCTAATTACAGTTAATTGAAGTTTGGCTGAAGTCGCTCTTCGTATTACATTTCTTTCGTCAATTAAGATTCAAGTAACGATATTCTCATAACGGTATTCGTCATTATCTTACACGATGGTATCGAGTCACGAAACAGAGCAATAATACATACGTGATAACCGTTATTGAAGTCCATTTAAAGCGCAAGGCACAGAATATTCAGTATTATTCCGTAGTATGCTCTATGTATATATACAGTAAGAGCAAAAAGTATTCGTACAAGGAAATTTGTTATAAAAAAAGTCTCATTTGTAGGAAACATTAATTAGCAATTTTATATTAATTAGCAACGAATACATTCCGTTCTAACACAAATAAACGAGCTTCCCATGCTTAATTTTAGAAGTTGAATTTCTCGGTTGTACGAATACTTTTGAGCATTCGAACAATTGTTAATTTTCGCTTATTTTTCAGACGATACATTTTGTATAATTAATACACATTTTTCTTGGTATATATAATTATAAGAGACGTACACAGTCTATTTTGATTCTTTATGAATAAGACAGATATATTTTATTCTTTGTGAATAAATTGTTAATTATCCGACACAAGAAGCGATCGAATCAACGTGTTTGAATCAATTGTTGTTGAAATCGTATC
>NW_017306059.1:3511341-3516573 GCF_001594115.1 Trachymyrmex septentrionalis | reverse complement strand
ACAAGAAGCGATCGAATCAACGTGTTTGAATCAATTGTTGTTGAAATCATCGTATTTATACCGATTCGCGACATCAATTCGATGGCTCGTTTCTCGCTGGAGGATAACACTTCACTTTTGAAAAATATTTCCTCTGAATACGCGCGAATAACTTTTTGCACTCGCTGTATGCGTGCGTAGTTATTTCGTAGACGAGCATTTCGCAGAAGCGAGACGGTGGCGTACGACCTTGGTGTTTGTTTTGGTAGCGGCGCGCTACGCACGGCTTAGGCAAGGCCGCCGGTGTTGTCATTCGAATGGAGAGGCCTTTTTTGGGGGGGAGGTACCGAATTCCATTATTTCCTACGAACAATCGGCAACTAGCACGCTAGCTTAATTAACTCCCGCGATTACCGTAACGCACCGACTATTTGTCGGAGCAAATATTTCGTATGAACTTATTCAACCCTGCGCGGGGTACCGAAACGACAGATAATGGAATGCCAAAACCATAAATTATTGTTTTATCGCGGCATTTATTTGCGGTCGATGATGCTCGTTTTAACAATGCTTCGGTTGTATCGTCGAGCTTTGAATTTATCATTACTACTACTGATTTGTTCATTACTGTCGGATTAAGAACTCGGAGTAATATTTGACTATATTGACTGTTTATTCGTAATACATATTTCATTGGATCCGAATGAAGCTTGCGTATTTTTTTCGCATTATCTTCTCGCTGCGGTATTAAATACGATTAGTGTCGGGAGTGCCGTACAAAGTGCCGTACGATTATTTCATTCCGGCAATTAGTACGCGCAATTATAATTAACCTTTTTTTTTCTCGAGTGTTGTGTACGAGTGCAACGGTGGAGTCTGAGAAGGAGATGCCTTGGGTGCATCGGATAATAGCAGAGTATAACAAAAGGTTATTACAGTAATTTATTATATTTTATGCTTAACAATAGATTTCTCTCCATGAAAATTATATCACGGATATATATAATATGTGTATGTACATAATATAATAATAGTGTACGCAGAGACGTTAAGATGATAAGAAGAATATAAAAATGTAAATACATATAACGTTTCATAAAGATCTACACTCTATAGAAATGGATGGATTATGACAGATTAGTACAAATATTTAATCTTGAACTTTGAAATAATTATCAATGCATTATATTAAAAATTATATATTGAACATTTTATAGGTATGTAAATTGTCAAAAATAACTCTAATTTTCAGAATATATAGAATTAAGAATATCATAAAGAGATAATACATTAATGTTTTAATATAATTTATTTTCTTCTTTCCTTATTTTTCATATTTTTTAATACAATTTGAGATTGTTTATATACAGCCAAGATAAAATATTGTGTAATTCGACAAACAGGAAAATAATTTTTAAAGATTTTTCCAATATGTGACTTTCACAAATAAATAAATTTTGAAATAAAAGAAAAAATATGTAAGTTAATATATTTCCGCTAATTAAGTTAATAGAAAATATGTTAATAATTATAAATTACATTTATTCTTGTAACAAACTTATTTTTATTCTTCACAGTTTCTATCCGTCTTTGTTTATTGAAAAGAATATTTTTATCGCTTAAAACAAAAGTCAAAAATAAAATAATAACATCTAATAACTCCCATCGTAGATGTAATTTTGTAAAATATTAATAATTATACAATATTTTAAGGTCAGATTTCGCAGGAATAATCGTTGTGTTTCTTACCATTAGTAAAATTTATTTGCAAATGTATCTGTTATTAACACGTCTGATTAATTTGTCTGTGCCTCGAGATGTAAAACTTTACTCTGAGTGTCTCGCCTGACACGCTTTTTAATATGAGATTTATGTAACGAAAGACTATAAATACATCTTTAATCTGAATGTTGAGACACGATGAGAATAGTTTACAGGCGAATAGCTGTAAGAAGCTATAAAATATTAATGACCTTTATTATTCCTCTGTCTTTTACTTCAATTCAACGTATCGTCTCTTAAATTAGCATACTATTAACAATAAAAGAAACAGAGAAAGAGAAAGATTTCTGCGGATAAAGCAAAATGGTTACATCTTCATCTATCTATAGTAACGTTTAATGTTTTCATTACGTGCCGTCTCGAGTGTACGTCGTTTTTATCGTAATTTCAAAAGAATTATCACTTAATTCGTCGGCGTCGTTTTTTATGTTTGCCTTCGTCCGCATGCGTCAGTATCCTCTCGTACAGACATTTTTCCGCGAAAAGCAATAAATGTTCGTTCTTCTCCCTCGTGATCTCTCAGCGCGATTTTCGCGCGAACATTAAAGGCGTTGACGTTTGGCGATAAGAACGGTGGTAGCAAAGAACGAAGCCTTTTCCGCGAGAAATGTTGTTCGAATTTCGCGAATTTTCATTGTCGGCCATCCAATTTACACATGACGTTTCGCGAGCATATATGTAAACACACATTACGCATCGTCAAAATGTATTTTTCAACGGTCGCGCCAGTCTCGTACGGTCCGATGCATCCCATCGAGTGCATCGCGGAGTCGTCCAATTATCCGAAATGATGCGTATCGTTGTGATCAAAGCGCCAATAAGGAAGGAAAGGGTCATCCTCCGCCCGTCATCGTACTCTTGTAAACATTGCGAGCTCTCTGCGATGCCGTCACGTATAACTGATGTGCGCGCGGCATATCAATTTTTTACGATGCACTCGACGTGATATTTAACTTTTCACCATGTGAGCCCCGTCATGTGAGCCCCTGTCGCGTATGAAAGTCCATAAATTGAATAATTGGATAAAAATAACGGACGGATTCAAATCAAATCGAGTACCAATTTTATACACACGTATTACATCGCGTATATATTTATTAAAGCATCGGCAGTTTCAATTAATTAAACTCAGTTTTTTTATATTCACCTTTTTACAATAGTCACCTCTGACTACGGTACAAAAATCAAGGTAGGAAATTGTATCAACCATTAGTGTTAACGAATTTCGTGTTACAAGCCGATAATCATAGCTCGAAATCGTTTTCAGTAATGTCTTAATGATATTGATCGACGACTCTCTGGCTGATATACGTGGTCGATTCTTATATTTAAGATCGTCTTAAATGCAATCTTAAGATGTTATAAGCCAATGACAGATTAGCATTTAAAAATATTAGTTAAAACGGCCTTCAAACAAGAACGGACTATTAATATCGACCTCTCACTGATTCACATCTTAGGATTATACTTAAGGATTTAAATATAATAACCGATTCTTTGAATATCGATACTAAAGCTACTAGTATATTAAGTCAAAACGTGAAATTTTTGAAACAGTTAATACTTTTTAACATAGAAAAATCATAGATGGTATTTTGAAGCAAAAAAAAAAAGAAAGGAAGAAAAAGCGAGACAGTAAGATTATTTTCACGTTTTTTTATACAAGTATATCTTCTTTAATATATAAAATAATTGATTTCTTCATCATACGGATTACTGATACGACGAGATATAATATTCAACGAAATGTAGCGTAATTAGAATTATTTATATATTGGAACGTAATATGTACACAATCTATAATTAGGGATAGTTATATATTACGTGTGACGTTACATTTAATATTATCAGGATTGGCAGGTGAATAATGGGCAAGTCGTAGCTTACTGTGCTGATGCGAACCTTAAACGCAGACGAAGCGTTCGTCGAGCTCTTAATCGACTTTTCTTTTTTTCGCAATCGACTTGTCTTGTTAACCGCAGACTCGCGATTGATGCATAAGCACGCGTCACAATGGCCGGGCTTGCGAGAATCAAGGCATCTGCTTTGTCACGACGAGCGTGATCCGTGCCTACGTTTTCTTTTCTTTCTCTCTGCGCCACCGACGACTCGCCCTATCTTCTTCCTCTTCTACATTCCCCTCGTCTCTGCTTATCGTATTGTCAGTTTAGCACACAAGGCTCGTCCACGTACGCCACGCATGACGAACGCGGCGATATGACGCCGCTCGCTGTGCGTGACGTTTACGATCGGTGTCTTGAAACCGGCAGGTGTAGCCGCGTACATCGCTCGTAAAAATTCAGTTTGCTTGCAGACAAGCAACCTCCATGTCTCCCTCATGCGTTTTTCTCCGTTCCTGCCGGCGCTCGTCCGCGTTTGATGAGATAATAACGTTAACGCTTAAATGTGTGCAAGCAATGAAAACGTCTCTCTATATATAGCAAAACTTGATAATATTTGTAAAACTTGGTAATATTTTACGGGCAACTTGGCAATACTAAATGTGTTTATTTTGTCATATTAATTGCAGTATTAATTAGCGAAAATTATTATCACATATTTTAAAGAACATTTTAGTAGACTTGAGATAATGCATTTGAATACAGACAAGTCTCTTCGATCGCACACTTTCTTCTCGTGATCGCTTTAGTTTTGAGGATATTAATCATTATTAAACTGATGATGAGCGTATAATTGTCACTGTTTAATTAATGGATACGATCCTTTTACCGATATTGGTAGAAATATTATTATGAATCGTATAATCAACTAAATTTGTATTGCTGCATTATAACAAATAATAGATATTTAAAGTACCATTTAATAAGAAACAGAGTACATTAGCTAAAAGTAACACATCTACAATCATATTTTTACTTTTTCCGTTTGCAATTTCGGTTTCTTTTTTATCCAACTCAAGATTTTCTTATATATTGTTCGAGATTTTTTAAAAATCTGGAACAGTTCAGGGTTATTTTTTAACATCTTTATTACATTATCGAATAGTTTTTTTTTTTTAACTCAAACGTCTAAAACCTATATTTAATCCACCCTTCTTCATGTCGAAGAAATTTGAGAGTAAAATTTAACTTGTGCCAAAAAAGATGTAGGTAAAATTGATTAGAGAATACTCAAGACTGAGAGAGCGAGAGAGAAAGAGAGAAGAATCCAACTGTCTAATAACATTTCGCAAAAGAATGTAGATACTGTTTATTCCTGACACCTTGGAATTAAGATGACGAGTCACACCCGTCTCGCATAGGACATTCCAGACGTATGACAATGACTCTCGCTCGATTGTTTCTTGTTATCTGCACCGAGCCCGCCACGCATCAATTTCCATAAGAACATAAAGATAAAGGCGTAAGTACGTATCGCCGCTGGTAAAAGGCCTAGCGCATAAATCTCGCAGAAACGCGCGACGTTTCGCGTTTATGCGCCTCTTCACGCTTACGCTCGCTGCGTTATGCA
>NW_017306059.1:3504872-3511241 GCF_001594115.1 Trachymyrmex septentrionalis | reverse complement strand
GAGGGGTCGGAGGGGGGAAAAACTGCACGCGCGAAAGGATTGACTGTCTCTCATCTGGCGACTAACGCGCTCGGGATGCGAGGCGCATAAATAAATTCCGTAGTCGAAGCCGAAGAGCGATGGCGAGCGGCGAGTATCTCGCCGGGGCACCCCCGTATAGGATCGCTTTTGCCATTACGGGACATCATGGAGCCGCCGACAAAAATAAACTCGCCTTGACAGAGACAGATCGCCTCGTTCATCCGCGAGTATACTATACGCGCGCGCGCGCGCGCGCGCGAAATGCATTTCGCGTCTCGTCACGATCGATAGATCGGTGAGCGCGAGCGGCGGGGAGAGGAGACTTGGTCGCGCCGGAAACCCCGACGAGTGGAATTGCGATTGTGCACCAGGATACGAGAATGTTCCGGTTCCTTTGGTCTTCTGGTTACATTCGCCGCCGGTGCGCGTGTCCGCTCGTCTGTCTGTCCGTCCGTCCAACCGTCCGTTCGTCTATCTGTCTGTCTGAGGGTATGTCTGTCCGTCCGTCCGTCCGTCCGTCCGTTCGTTCGTTCGTTCGTTCGTTCGTCCATCCGTCCGTTGTCTGCTCCAGCGCACTTCGGACGAGTGCATCGCCGTCTGGCCCCGGCCAGAAGGGTCTTTGACCGATTATCACTTGGTCTTTATGGTCTTTGAGGTTCTTTTAAACCACCTCGCCGCTTCTCTGCTCCGTGTCCGTCTGCCCTCTTTCCCCCCTCCCCCCCCCTCCCGAGCCCGAACGTCCCCTCTCGCCCTCGCCGTCGCCGCCGCCGCCGCTGGCGCCGACACGGCGTACACGGGGACCGAAGCGAAGAAAATCGGCGAGACGAGGAAAGGTGCGAGAACGAACGACGAGGACAGCGGGCCATCGGATGGCCGGGGTAAACAACATCGTACATGGTATACCCGCGAGTGTACCTTCGCACAATGCGAAAGCTTAATGCACTCGCCGAGTGGGCACTCGTAATGTCGTATACGCGGTCATATCCCGCCGTCTCGTCGAGTTTTCGGCCATCAACGCCACGAACGTCGCCGCGCCGCGGCAGCGAACGAGGATCAGGCTATGCTTATTGTTATAACGAGTGATGATTTGGCAGTTAACACTCTCCATTCAAGCACGTGCGTTGTGTTATTCGCCCCGCTCGAATTCGAACGTGCAGCGGAAGATACGCGAAAGAGTATCGCGTCGTAGACGAAAGATATGCAGGGTAGATGAAATGTAAAATAAATGATAGATAATGTTCTAATTGGTAGACGGTGAAATCACCGAATGCGATTCGTGCAACACAGATTCCGACGAACAGTGTTGCGACGTTCCGGTAATATTACAGTGACATTGCAAACGTTGCGATATTCCTGCAAAATTCTGCATTATATATGAGAGAGAAGTTCAGAGTTGTAACGCGAGTTAAGAAAGTAAAGAAGATTCGAAGTTGAATGATTTTTGTGAGATGTAGATTTTATATAAAACGCGTAAGTCTGCAACGTAATCGATAAGGCGCTTACAATATTCTTATAATATTCTATTCCTTTTCAACGTTAAATCCAAGTGACTTCATTATATATGTATGTGTGTGTGTATCATTTAGTTTTCCATATAAAAGTAATACTCTGCGTACATATTACATATACAAAAATTAATTCACACATGTGTTTAAACGCGTATTATTTCTATACTAAATCATATATGTATATATATATATATATATATATATATATATATATATATATATATATATATATATATATATATATATATATATATATATATATATATATATATATATATATATATATATATATATATATATATATATATATATATATATATATATATATATATATATATATATATATATATATATATATATATATATATATATATATATATATATATATATATATATATATATATATATATATATATATATATATATATATATATATATATATATATATATATATATATATATATATATATATATATATATATATATATATATATATATATATATATATATATACATATACGAAGACAGTTATTACACATTTGGATTTAAAGTATTGTTATTCCAAATGTGTGTACACACTTGCGTGAGAAAAATACTAACTGATCCTTATTTTTTTCCTAATAACGTTTGACATTTCGCTTATACGGTGCAACGGCTGTGTGGCCGGACCTGTGTCAGACATATAGGGATCTGTTTTCCGTGTGCCGAACTAGTGCACACTTTTGTAACTTAAAGTGAGATAGATATACGTTTTATTTGATATTCGTTTAAAGCGAGAAAGAGAGTTCGAGAAGCTTGGTTTGGTGCAGGTACGGAAAGCAGACCGTACGTTGCACGCGATAAATAACGGAGAGGTTTCGATCGGGAATAAAATGTGTGCGATATCGCCGTCTCTCGGAGCGTACTCTCCCTCTGGAGAGATACTTCTCGATTCCTACGTCGAGCGTCACGAATTCATTAAGTAGCGAATTATTGAGGCCGATATCACGCGGTTAAGCTCGACTCTGACGTCTTTGTCGCTAAATAAGGAACGGGCCGGGAGGGGGGCGGGGGGAGGGGTGTCGTGACACCGATACCGTAATTTCGCCAAGAACAAAGAGAGGGTTGTGCAAAGATATATATATGGAGGGAAAGGATACGCCGTCGCGTAGATACGAAAACACGTGAGCGCGTATCACCGCGCAGTATCTATTCCACGATTAACCCCGACTTCTCCGCTCTCCTCCCCTCCCCTTCTCACAATTAATTATTTTCACTGATCCGAAGTACGCCAGCATATACGATCGTAATGTCAGCATTCGGACGAGATACGTCTGTTCTTTCTTCTCTCTCGCGAGAGAGCGACAATCGACAGATTTAATTTGATCAATGCCAGCCGAGATATCTCGGCTTCAAACGGAGATACGGAGCCTTTTTATTTCGTAAGCGACGTTTTGAAAAGCTAGCTACGTATACGTAAGTGTATCAGTCAGGAAAACAGTCACAAGACCGAGTTAAAAAGAGTTTCCTTAGCTCGCAATAATCTGTCGATCTTTTTTGACTTTTCGATTCTTTTCGATTTCTTTCTTTCCATTTTACGTGCCTACATCAATTCGTGTTTACTGTAGGAATCGGTAAAGAGAGAAAACGTGCACCATTCTACTGTGAACAGTCGGAATTGTTTTAATTTGAAATTCGTAAAACGATATAAAGCTTTTCATAACGATATAGTATGAGCTCAAGTCTCCAAGACAAAACGCTCCTTTAAGAGAGAATATTCAGGGGATCGAAGAAGTTACTTTATAAGTTACTTTTTGCATTAACTTACGCGTGTTCGTTATAAGAATGGAGTAGAAATAGTAATAGAAAATTGGAGCGAATGATAAAAAGTAAAATACTTACCGACCTTATCGTATATTCAATCTCTACAATAAAAAGTAACTCACAAGTAATTTGTGAGGTAACTTTCTCAACCCTGGGGAGAGAAACATTGCATAATAATACGTACTACGAAATAATGTAATAGAACTTGAATACAATATCATTCTTCTTCTTCTTCAAAGAATATTCATATCGAATATTGATATCGATTTAATAGTTGACAATAATTAACAAACGTCATAGGATTTCGCCACCCCCGCGGGAGTACGGAGGTACGAACGAGGCGAACTTTCAGCCTTTGAGTGCGTACGTAGCGTATAGGTATATACGTGCGTACTGAATCGCGAATCGCGAGTCGCGAGAAAGGAGACGGCGCGGCCGTGCGGTGCGACGCGGAGCGGTGCGGTGCGGAGCAACGGCGGAGCAACGGCGGAGGGAGCGTACCCGCCGGAACGGAAAGGGACGGAAAGCGACGAGCGCCGCCGAGACGAGACGAGACGCGACGAGGAAAGACGATGAGGGCCGACGAGGGTCGCGCACCGCGGCGCTGAACGCAGTGCCATCCGATAGGCAGCACCGCTTGCTCCGCGGATCTTCGGCTCGCTCCGGGTAACGAGCTCTCCCTGCGCTCGTTCAAGCTCCGCCACGCTTACCTCTCCTCTCTCTTTCTCTCTTACTCCCTTACTCTCTTTTACTTTCTTCTCTCACGCATTTTCGTTTTCTCTCTCTCTCTCTTTCTCTGTTTTTTCGCTCTTTCTCTGTCTTCAATCCCGCTGTATCGGCGTGGCGCGGCCGCGACAGCCGCAACGACGACGACGACGAAGACGACGACGACGACAACGACGACGACGACGACGACGACGACGACGACGACGACGACGACGAAGGAAAAATCGAGCCGCCGCGGGTGGAAAACGCGGGACGCGTGCAGCGAGAACGCATCGCTTCGCGTGTGTCGCGCACATCAGGCCTATACGTGTGTGAGCGCTCGACGTGCCGTCCGCTCGCTGCATTGCGAGTGTATACCAATACGTCGTCGTTCCTCGTCTCGCGACCAAAGAGAGGAGGCTCCCTTCCCCCGATCTGGATGCGCGGCAGTCTGTATGGTGCGTGTGTCTACCTTCTTTCTCTCTCTCTCTACCTGTATATCTGCATCTATCTATTTATTTATCTGTCCGTCTGCTGCGTCCACGCTCGTCTGTCTCTCTCTCTCTCTCTCTCTCTCTCTCTCTCTCTCTCTCTCTCTCTCTCTATCCGTCTACCTTCATCTACCTTTTGTCGCGCACACTCCACTCCTCTCTCTCTTTCTTTCTCTTCCCCTTTCTCTTTCCCGGCTGTCTCTGTCTTTCGTTCGTTGATCTTACTCCGTTGCGTATCGTAGCGTCTGCATCGCTCCGCGCTCGATCCAGACGCGCTTCGCAACGTGCCGTCGAGTGAATTGGCTTAAGAAGACGTCTGTTCTTGTCACCGCTAGAACCCGCTTTTCTGCACGTATGCAAAAGTTGCTCGTTCTCAGAACGCAACGGAGACACAGCATGGCCGCCTCTAGCACGAAACAAATCAGAGTCCCTCGCCGGTGTCCACCACGCTATGTATGTTCACGTTCGCCGTCCCGTCTTCTCATTCTCGCGCTGCATCCGTCTTCCTCTCGCCGCGTCAGCTTCCCCCTTTCTCTTTCTCACTCTTTCCGAAGATTCGCAAATTTTATGTGCATACATTTTACAACAGATTTCATACATATAATTTTATATGTGCGATATATAAAATAAATAAATAAATATATATATATATATATATATATATATATATATATATATATATATATACACACACATCTGTCGCGCACACATCGTTTTTTCTTACGCGCCGTGAAGCTTTCGCTCTCGTGCTTCATCCGCGTGCGTTGGTCTCGCTTGTTTTTACATTGCGTCTCCGTTGTGCAAACGCGCAACTTTTCCTTTCGCTCTCGCTCTTCCTCTTTCCTATTCTCCTTCCTCCTCTTTCCATTCGAGCCCTCTTCACGACAGCCCGTCCGTCTCTCTCGTTCGTCTTTTCTCTTTCTCCTTCTCTTTCTCTCCGTTTTGTACCTTCTCTTTCACTGTTTGCGTCTCTCTTACCCTCTCCCTCCCTCCCCAACTGTCCCTATCTCGCTCTCTCTTCCGTATCGTTCGTCGGAGCACAAATAAAATCTCTCTTTCTCCCCTCGTCCTACGAGAGGAGAGCTCTCGCTCCGTCTCTCCCCGCCCCCCCTCCCCCCAACGGCTTTTTCTTCCCCTTCCTAGGTTTCTACATTAGTCTCTCGTTCGTGTCCCCTGATTGTGTGTTTCATTCGAAAATAGAACGTCAGCGCGCGTGCCGCGCACGCATTTTTGCCGCGAAAACAGCGAATTCCCGCTCGCAGGCGCGCTCCGATCGAGCGAGCGGCCGCAGCGTACCCCTACGTGCTTCTACCCCTAAACGCGCATTTTGCGAGAGTGCATTATGCGACCACCTCCGATCGAGCGAGCTTGCACGCGTGCGTTCACGCACCGGCTGGGCGCGTCTCCTTCCTCCCTCTTTCTCTTCGTCTCGATCGTCGCGTATTAATCCCGCAGAAATCGCGAGTCTTCACGCAACCCGTGCGACGTCTTGGGAGATTTAATGAGCGTTATGCCGATAATAATGCGATAATAATGCTGGATGAGCCGCGGTTAATTTGGAACTTTACGATACAATTGCTGTTAGTCCTCCTCTTGCGATATGAGTCTTTTATGCCACAAGTATAATTTCTCTCTCTCAAATTTCTCCAAAATAAAGAAAAGCCAAGGTTCCAGTTTCCTTTTTTCAAAATATCATGTAACGTTTATTTTGTAACGTAATAGAGATGTTGAAAAGTAACTCTTGAATTTTCCCATATCTTTCGAAAGCTTAGAACAGTAAAAAAAAGAACTTGGGCTGAACAAAAAGATCCAGACTGTAGACGGACGATTAATATAGCTTT
>NW_017306059.1:3495262-3504772 GCF_001594115.1 Trachymyrmex septentrionalis | reverse complement strand
TAAAAAAAAGAACTTGGGCTGAACAAAAAGATCCAGACTGTAGACGGATGATTAATAGGATAGCTTTGATAGCAATTCTTATCGGTTTTACGTTTTTTTAAAAATCGTCTTAAAAAGTAAATCGTAGTTCTCGTATAGACAGATTAAAAATGAAATGAGATTATCATAATTAATGCGATTGGATTATAAGTTGTCGAAAAAGTTTCGTGAATCGTATCGTAATTAATCGAAGTTAGATTTAAATACGACTGAAATTCTATAAAATTCGATGAAGATGGAATAAGTTATTTGATATTATATGATATAATATTGACGGATGTCATGAAGAATATGTCCCTAAATATAAGTAGCGATATATCACGTATGAAATCTAATATATACATAATGTATTCTCCTCCTTTACGTTTTGTCACGAATTTATCACAATGCAATTTTCCGTTGAAAATCGCAGATTTCTCTTTCTCAGCGAGCCGAAAGATATTTTCCTGAGAGCAAGTAAATCGTCGAGCGGTTTGTTCAGTTCACAAATCGAGGGTAAAATATTTATATTTCTTTAACTCCCCGTTGCGCTCCACTTCAAATCAAGTTCCGTCGAATTATCGGTCGTGCAATAAGATAAAACGCGTCACGTAACACAAAGGTGAACGCCTGTCCTCCCGTCGAGTAGGAGCGCGTGGCAGACGCGCGACGATATTTTGGCGGGAGAGTTGTAAAAATAGTGTCTCCGCAGTTTCCTTCCTTCAGCTTCGGGACTATAATTAGCAGGTATTCCGCGTTTTACGTATGGCGGATACACGCGCGTTCGCGCGAGCGAGAGCGCGCGCGTGATCTCGCGTTGGGGATAAGAAGATCAATCGGCCGCGTGTCGCGACGCGCGAGCGTCTCCACCGTGTTGGACACCGACGCGAAAGCCCAATCGTTATCAGTCAGCGTACACGAATCTCCCATTAGACGAGCCAAGTAGAAACGGATCCGTTTAGTATCCCGTCTCTTCCTCGAGGTCTCTACCATGCCGACTCTCTGCCACTAGGAATTCGTTATTCGAAGCGATAGCGGAGTGTCTTGTGACCTCACTGCAACATTTTAGAACCTCTCGAAAAGAATCTCGAGGCACCTACAATTTTCGGTTAACTACGTATCAGGTGTATAGTTTCTGTAAAAAGTGACTGGAATTGGAAATTTATACTTTCCATAAAAGTGAATGTTTTATACATATATGTGTGCGTGTGTGTGCGTGTGTGTATGAAATAGTTCAATAAGGTTAATATTTATATTTAACAGTTCGATAACTTAATAAATGAAAATGTTCTTTTAATTATTTTTTAAAAACATACTTTTTATTGAAATAATTTTTGATCCAGGTTCTAAATCGCCATATCAAATTTCTTGTATTTACATAGGTACAAAAAGATTCATATTTGTTTACTTTGTTAAAAAATACGTATAATCGAGTTAGAGATAATTTGATGACTTTGATTAATTTGATTTACTGAGCAATATTAACAACATTAAAAATAAATAAGCCTTCAATGAAAGCAAATTTGTGTCTCGTGACTAAAATTCAAATTGCACAATAAAGCTTTTTCAGATAAAATTGGCGAACATACGCTTGGGATACTTTTATAGTCTAACATAAATAATTACTATGCACAGATTTATTTATGCAAGTCAAAGATGAAAATAATAAATACGCGAGTTTCTGAAAATTTATTTTTTCATGACAAATGTATTAATTTATTATATTGAACGATTTGAAAAAATTATTATTATCCTTTTTACGTACGATGAAATGTCGGGATTTTTTTTTTTACGAAAAGAGAATCATTTCGATAAACTGTTTTACTGCGTTCGAAAGTATTCCTTAGTAATATAATTGTCGATTACATGTGTCCAGTTTCCGGCTCGATGTATAATTTTGGCGGGCGTACGCCAATCGTGTCGTAGCGACGATGACGATGATCGCGACGACATCAATGACGACTGTACGACCCGGCCAACGGCGGCACCGTCGAGACACAGCCGATCGGGCACAACAATGTCCGCGCGGCGCGTGCTTATAAAAATAGCATTTTCGCGGTTTCTCCCTCCTTACGGCTATACTTAGCCCCGGACACCGGTGTCCCTCGGCGTAGTAAACAAATTTCAGGAGGGTCGACCCTCGTGTGACGAGAAGCGCCGTCCGTATATTCCTCACTCACTCGTCTATTTTTTTTTCAGCGCGTGTCTTAAATATTTTTAGAGATAGCGCTATTGAATTTTCGCCGTGTTCGGTTCGGGAAAATATTTCACATATATAATAATTATGTCATAACTACGTTATTTTTTCCTTTTAACATTGATAGCCGAATTAAGAGAAGTTTGGAGAAACTATTATATAGTTTCCATATTTACGTGTAAATTGCATTTCACGCGCAAACATACACACACACACACAAATTATGTATCTTAATATATTTTGAAAAATTTCAAAGTGTTGCGAGATGAGCTAGAAATGAGAGTAGAAGGATATTAATGAATCAAATTCCAACATTGTGTAGAGAAACTAAATTTTAGCTAATTTCGAGTGGAGTTTACTTTAATAGTTATTTGGAGCTTAACAGCTACAGGCTCTCTCTCTCTCTTTCTCTCTCTCTCTCTCTCTCTCTCTCTCTCTCTCTCTCATTTCCCTTTATATTTCCTCCGTTACACTTTTAGATCAGTCACTCCCATCTAGACGCTCGTATTTCTGTGTTTCTTCGCTCTATGCAGATGGCTTGCCGTGTTACCTTTATTATAACCAGGGATTAGTTATTTAAGCTATTTTGCTGCTAGCGAGAACACAAATGGTGCATAAGCATTTGAAATATAAAGTACGCGAAAGCGGTCGATTCTTTTCGCGGTGCAGAATCGGAGCGTTGATTAATGAATGAGATATCGAAAATGCAGTAACCCATGAGAGATGAAAACCGAGCTTGCTGTATCGAGATGATGCAGCAATGATATTTTGTGGCGCATAAATGATACTTACCGACATTAAGAGATATTTTCAAAAATGCTCTTTATAGCATAATATACACGAAAATATCTTAGATTGTTTGACGAAAGTTATAATGTAAAAATAACTATCTCTTGCATAAGTTTTTACAGTGATTATTATTATTTAACTTCTGCTTTTTTTCCTCGAGATGAATTCCCTAGCGAGCCTTACAGGAGAAAACGCACGTTTGGTTTTCACATTGAGAAATAACACCCATGCACTATTATATCCATACTTGCGCTCGTTTTTCGACTGTTTAACCCTTCTATTTCCGACGGAATAATTGCGTCCCGTGAATAATTGGCGGCAAACGATATACATGAACTTGGTATTGATCATGTTATGTTAACGTCTTAAACTCAGGACTCAGACAAGATGAAAATTTTGTGAACATTCATCTTAATTTTTCAACATTTCTCATATTTCATATTTCTCAAAATTAAATTTTTCTTCAAATTTAGTTGCGAATATAATTAAAGTATTAAATGATTTTGTTACTTATTAATTGAACTTCTATAATATTATAATTTTTTGTGATACGGTTATAATAGAAAATTTAAATATATAACTTGAAATAATAATTTCATTTATTTAACTATTAAATACAATAAATTAGATTTAAAAAGAAGTAAAGAGAAACTTACGACGCTAACAAAATTTTGATAACAAAACATATCAAGTCATATTCATTAAGAAATTTATGTTATTTATTAAGAAAAAGAAATTGGAAAAACAAGAGAAAATTGAATCTTAGATTATTAAGTACTTTAGGATTCAATTGAGAAACTATCTTCAATTGAGAAATAAAGCGCGAAGAAAAAAGTGCGTTTCTCGGGAAATGATGAACGTCTATATTAAACAAGAAGGATTATAGATGGAAAGGTATTGATCCAAATATGTCAAGGTGAAAAATTCTTTGATTGTTTCAGATTGTGCTGTAGTCCTCTGAACGTCATTTGGACAGCGTCTGTAGATAGCAAGGACGCGGAGAAGGAAGAGGAGGCGTGAAGCGCGAGCGGAAGATGCCGCGCGACGTAGCCGGAGAACGTGAATGCGGCGAGCATCGTCGGGACGCGAGTCGCGGCACCGACTGTTCACGGGGTACACGATGATGGCGGAATGCCCGTGGTCAGGGTGCACAGTATTATCCGGCTCGTCGATCGAGTATACGGTAAAATCGATCGCCCATCGTGGTGGCAAGATCGAGCGCAACAGGGGCAGCAGCAGCAGCAGCAGCAGCAACAGCAGCAGCAGCAGCAGCAGCAACAGCAGCAGCAGCAGCAGCAGCAGCAGCAGCAGCACGTGTCTGGGACGCGCGACGGGATAATAAATGCCAAAACGGCACGACGCCGGCACGAGCCGAGGTGGATCAAACGTGGGGACGCGAAACACAATTGTCGAATGCGGGCAGGTGTTCCAGGAGGACCGCTGGATCGCGTGGTTGCATGTAAATCGCGAGGAAGAGGAGCAAGAGGAGGGAGAGGAAGAGGAGGAGGAGGGAGAGGAGGGGGAGGAAGTAGAGAAGACAAAGAACGTCAAAGTTCACCGTCGCGAGCGGATCGCGGACAGCCGGATTGAACGGCCGCCTCGCGGATTCTTATCGCACAGCAGGGGATAGCGGGAGCCACCACGGGGGCGGGGGTGGGCTTGCCCCTGCTTCTTCTCGTTGTTGCTCTTCTCGACGATCTCACGCACGTGACGACGGCCGCGTCGGTGATACTCGAACCGTTGAATAGCGTCCATCCAGGCGATAGCAGTAGCGACGCTCCTACGCCCGTTTACCTGCCGCCGCGATTATCGTCCGATTATTACTTGTTCGCGCCGCGCCCGTTCCGGAGGGCGATCAAACGCGCGTCTAGCCCTAACGACGTCGGTTCCGACGAAGGTCACGCGAATCAGGGAACTCTGGATCATCTTACATTGGCGACACGCCTTTCGCCTTCGTCCGCGTCACCCTTGACGTCACCCCTGTCATTAACGTCGCCGTTATTATTGACGCCGCCGCCGCCGCCGCTGCCGCCGCCGCCGCTGCCACCGTCGCCGCTGTCGTCGTCGTCGCCTCCGACGTTGTCGCCTCCGACGTTGTCGCCTCCGACGTTATTGAGACCGTCGCCGTCTTTAACGTCGCTGAATACCGTTGTCGTCAGACATCAAGATCTTTCCATTCTGACGCCGAGTCGTGACAACGAGAACGAAGGGATCGTAGCGCGACGAGGAAGAGCGAAGCGAGTAGCGATAAGCAAGAGATCGAAGCTGAAAGATCAACCCTCCCCGAACTTCATCGACCCTTGGCCGGAGGCATGGCGACGTGCTAACGAACACCCTCCGCAATCTCGCAAAGTGGAACCCGGGCCGTCAATCGATGAAAGGATTCGCCCTGCAGTTCAGACTTTTACTCCGCTGTTAGAGCCCGTCTTCAAGCTTGGGGGATCGATATTGCGTCCGGAAAGCTCCCTACGAGATATTTTACTTCGCGAAAGTGCTTCGAAGACAACGGCGACGACGACGACGACGACGACGGCGGTGGCGACCAGAACGATCACGCGGAACATCGTATACCTCGATGCGACTCAGCACGCCAGAAGCACCGTGTCCGAGAAAAATGACGTCGAGAGAGTGACCGAGGACCGAGTGAAAGGTGATAAGAGAGGAAAAGAGTTGGTGCTTGTGGGAAACGAGGATAATGGTGCGGTCGTAGTTGGTGGTGGTAGTGTCATCGAGTGGACCACGACAACAGTCGCCGGGCCGATGTCATCGTCGCGGTCGGCGTTCTCCGGAGACAATGTGCAGGTGGCCGAGCGTGTAAGGGTGCGCGTCAGTTCTGAGCGTAGTTCATCGAAGGGCGAGCAAGACGACGAGGAGCAGGTCAAGGTCACCATCGCGCGCGACAACGAAGATTCATTTGCATCGTCGACGACGACGACGACGACGACAACGACGACGACGACGACGACGACGCAGCATCCACCACTGACTCAAGACACCTCTATGGAAGCACGTGAGTGTTAAATATAAATTAGATTACATAATATAATATGACTCAATTAATGAAAATAAAAGAAACTATGTTAAGAAGAGCTACGAGCCAAAGTAATAATTTTAATGTAAGTAATAAGATACAATAACATAAAAATAAATGAAAATTCGAATATGCCTACGTTAAACTAACAGACATTTCTCTATCTAATATATATATATAATATAAAAGAAACTATACTTAAAAAATAGTATATATTATTTATTATTTATAACATTGAGAATGACCCGATCGGAGTCGAAACGTCTTTGTACTTGAGTTCATAGCCCTTTTTAACATAGTTTCTTTTATAAATTAGATTAATATCTCGCTTAATGTGTATTGAAAGGATATAAAATAGAAAATAAGAACTAAATTTTTGAAAAATTATATAAAAAGGAAATTACTTTTTGTACAAAAATAAAAAAAATTTTCTCCACAATAAATTTGAGACATATAATATATTATAGCATATTAATTGAAGATTTCTTTAAAATTTTACACAATTGTGCTTAGAAATTTTTAATGTACAAAATAAAACATAGAGGCATATATTCTTTGAATTGTAAGCGGATTATTTATATTTGAAACAATGGCTGCGTTCAGCAGAGAAAACTAATCAGTTAGCGCTTAGTGATTCTTTAATATGATTGGTTCCTACCCTTAGATCCAACGAAGAACTAAAGACAAGAACCAATCATTTAAAAAATCACTAAGCGCTAACTGATTAATTTTCTCTGCTGAACACAGCCATTGGCAAGATGTTTTTAGATAATTTTGTAAATGGAATTCAATTCTATCGATTAAGTTGCTGTATTTTCATATTTACTTTAAACACTGAAATTACATAATTATATTAATGACGAGAGATACAGAAACTTGTATAAAATACATTTACTGTTAGATAATATTTGAAGAATTTTCTGATTGTTTCAAGTTATATTATAGATGCTAACTTTTTAAAATCCCAACAATGTAAACTTTCGCCAGCACACAGCAAGTTTAATAAGATATCGCTCCATTCGTTTAGCACGAGCTAAAAAATAACAAATGTTTTTTCACTTTGAAAGCCGTCATTCTATGAAAAGCAATAAAGCAATGCTCTCGTGTTGATTCTTTAAATGCATCCGAATGAGACTCGCGCGCGTATCCTTTCGCTGGTTTATCGCTTCGCTAAAATCCCTCTGGATCACCCTCTGTATATTCGCATGCGAATAGCGCCATGCTCGTTTTGCCATGCTCGAGCTCGTGTTTACAGGAACCGCAGGATCTTTGGTCAGAGTTATTTTTAACTATTCCAACCGTGTACCATCTTCCACAATCCGGTCCTCCCTTGAATTCTTTCTTTTCTGTTTTGTACCTTCTCGTGCATCACTTCACGCTACCTTTCGTTTACGACGAGCAGAACAGAAATCGGAGCACTGCTCACGTTCATACTTTTGGCTGAACCAAAAGAAGGGAGATAACTTCTTCGAACTTTTTTCTCTTTATTTCATATATTAATTGTTTTTTTTTTCTTTCTTTATATTATTGTGAAAATGCTCGTTTTATGCGCGCATAGAGGATGATACATTTTCTGATAGGCTTAGCACTCGTTCGACACTCTTTCATCCATTACATTTTTATTAAACTCTTTGATAATGAGAAATAAATAACAATTATTATTCTTTTATTATTAATATATACAGCTTTGATCGGAATTGATAATAAAACTGACATTTTCAAGTGTCAGTGTAGTAGTAAGTTTTTCGAGGTAAAGGATGAAAGAAATTTTTCGCAGAATTAATCTAATTTGTGTGTAATCATGATGAATTTATCATGCGCCATCACAAATCAGTTAGGATTAAGATAAGTATGCAATAAAGATTGGTGCGCCAATGAGAGACAAACAGAATATATATATATATATATATACACAGAGAGAGAAAGAGAAGAGTCGATACAGAACAGGGCTCGCGTGTTCTATCTCGTGTTTTTGATTACGTCTGGCTACGTACACGAGTCGTGACTCCGCGTACAAATCAGTCGATTATAGTTCCTTCGTGCACCGGTCGAACGTATTCTTCTTTCTTCATCCTTACCCCTTTTATACCCTGTCACTCCCTCTTCCCCACGTGCGAGTTATACAGCGACTATAATGCTGGGCAACTGCGACGATGGGGACGACAATTGAATTCTCGTCACCGACCATGTCGGCAGCGACCATGTGAACTTAACTTTCAATTTACGTACGAGAGGCAAAAATTGATCTTTCCTTTACAAATTAACTGCAGAAATATTTTATTATCAAAACCTTTGCTAGAACGTTTTGATCCATGCGTTATAATTGTAATAAATTAATAGGAGATAAAGCATTTTATTTCGGGCTTTTCGTTATATTTTGTGGCCTCTATAAATATGTATTAAATTAACCCTCTGTAATCCAACGTTTTTTTTTTTTTTTTACTTTTTTTCCTCGTCTAATCGAATATGGTGATTGATTGTGTTTTTCAAAGGATTTTTGGACTCTAAAAAATTCTGATACACTCTTTCAACATTCAAGAATTACGATATGACCCGAAACTTTTTCACTTTTGCTGTACGTACGCTGTCGAATTTGAGAATAATTTAATAATTCAAAATTGAATATTTGTATGGGTCTTTAAAGCCCCCGGTTGGATCACGGAGGATTAATTATTAGGAAAGTACCGGTACATTTTGTGTTTGGGTCGTCATAAATGTGAGATAAGGTATAAGTGTTAGTTATAATTTATTTATATATCTGTGAGTATACACCGTCACGTCAATTTAATAATTCATAACGAATAAAACTTTCTGGTGTGGGTTTGTCATCGAATTTTTACATTTACGCCGGCCGATTCCCGCGTTGAAATGCACGCTGTTCGTACATTTGTATCATTACTTAACGCGTTTATTTCCGTGCTCCTGCAAGAGAGCGCAGAGTCGTCCTTCTCTTTTACGATCTAATTCGTGATCTGGACTGTTCCCAACGATGAGTTCTCGTGACTGCGCGATGCCCAAGTATACCCGGTATAAGAGGAATGACTAAATGGTCTGAGTAACCGGTCAGGCATCCCAAAACTCGCGATTTATTTTCGTATCCCTAGAAAAGAACTGACGCACCGGTGGAGAGAAAGTACTGTTCTCGTTGTATGAATTCAAAGAAATATCCCGTTTGCGAACCAGCGCGAATTCTTTACGAACAATCCTAAAGAAAGACTATATAACTTTAGTGATTATAACTACATATCTTATCTCATATACTATAATATTAGAATTATTAGTTAGCATTCTTCAGATTTAATTAGAATCATTGTATATGAGTATCTCTCTTTAATATTTGATCAGTAACTTCTTTTTTTTTTTACGAATCCGCACTATTGAGAAAGATAACCCACACTTGGGAGAGATAACAATTTTGCGATTTGATAACAAATCCAAAAAAATCTTTTAAATTGAAGAATTAGATAATTATACT
>NW_017306059.1:3484730-3495162 GCF_001594115.1 Trachymyrmex septentrionalis | reverse complement strand
TATATATATATATATATGTAGAAGGGTAAGAAATTTAGCCGAGCGATCGACTGGACAATTTCCATCGGTCCTGGGCTGGCTATGTCGCGTTCATGTTACGACGTATATCTCCGGGATTCGAGGCTGGTACGACGCGTTAAGGGTAGTGGCAACGGCAGCCGGTAGGTTACCGCAGAACAGGGCAAAGGAGGCCCTGCGGGCGAAGAGCGAAAGGGCTTCGTCGCTATGGAAACCCTGGCTCTTCGACTACTGTGGGGTGCCTCAAGTTTTTTATGGGCTGAACGATCGTAAGGGTAAAGGGATCTCTAAAAATCGTTACACAGACCTAGATACTCGCCACCTCGCCCCTCCGAGACGGCCGCCCTGTAATACTCGCCACCCTTCCGGTCACGGACCTTACGTAACAGCGCTGCGTTGTTTCGCTAATTGCTATCAAACAATTTTTTACAGTGTCAGATATCATTCTAAATATTCTGCGTTGAAAACATTTTATATCTCGCGTCTCGTATTTTCTGTTATGATTGTTTAACTCGGAGGTTTATCTAAGAATTATTCATTTTTTATGAGAATTGGATACGATTACTTTTTGCGACAACGCAGCAAGTTTTTATCTTACTAGACGCTTCGACATCTTGACCCAAAATATGCACATATCGCGAATTATTTTAGGTCTATAATTATCTTATAAGAGCCTTGATTATTCTTGCTATATAAGAGAGATTTAAATATTATATAATATTTTCTAATAATATGCGCCTCTAACAATAAATTTACAATAAGTATGGCGAAGTGGATTGTATAAATGTTTCATAATCTTTAAATTACCTTCAGAATACTCAAAATATCAATGCGATTTAATAATCAAATATGCGATGTAAAAACGTAGCTTTCTTTTACAAACTTTTTTAATTTCTTCGTGACGTAAAATTTTTATAAAGTTTTTTAATTTAATATATTCTTATACATTCAAGATTGCACTCTCTCCATCAAAATGGCAAACATAGTAAATTGAGAAAGTTCGAATTAACAATTGTTCTTATATAATACGTGATTGAAACTTGAAAATTGAATTATTTTCTATAAAATTAAATTGTCAAATCAATTTCTCGTTATTTAATAAATGTTAGCAAATTCCCCCTCTCGAGTCATTCTCTTTTATATGCTCTAGTCTTCGTATATGTAGAGGACATTCGCAGATCGACAGAACTCACTATACGTAGGTCGTCGTACTTGCGTGCGGTGATGGGCAGAAAGGGCATGAGGAGCGATGTAAAGCCCCCGGTGCTCTTGGCACCCTTCGCGACGGCTCCTAGCGAAGGGAGTGGCGCGACGAGGGGGTGATAGCGAAGTACGAGCAAGCGAGCGAGTTCACTTCGAACTATAAAGTATTGACTCGCCCCGTTGTATGGAGAGCACTGTAAGCACCGTGTCTATAATGTTAGCAGACGGCTCTCGGGACTCGCCTCCGTCCGGAAGGAATAACGCGACTTCCGGGAGCTAGGAAGTAAATTTTACCGTGCAACCATCCGAACCGTGAAGCTTTACGCAAGTAACTTTGAATACGTAAAATGCCGCTTGCAAAAGATCATAACCGCGCACCGATTTTAACCCTTTTTTTTTTTGTCAGTCTCAGCTCCATTATTTCGAAATTTAGGAAGAAAACCGTTTAGATAAAATTGCTTTCTTTCTTGTAACTTTTAATTTTGCATTTTTCTAATTTGTTATTAAAGTATCAGTTTCTTTTTGTCATGCGATTTTATATTAATTATTTAATCGTTAGCACGATCGATCATTCGTTTCTTCCAGGTATACAAGAATCATTAAGTGATTCTTATGTTATATATTCCAAATCTTTAGAAAATATTTATAAAGTTGTGTATTTAAAAAAAAAAAAGGAAAGAAATTATCATTTAGTGTATTAAGGATGAAATATTGCGATATAATGTAAAATCTAATATTGCAATATGAGAATAGAAGAAGATTTCGTGAGAGTCGAGGTGAGAGTAGATGTTAGGAATAGATGCAGGAAAATCCAATTACAATGTATTGTTCAGATTTTTCCTTCACAACGAGCACTTTGCACAATTGCCGTACCTTTCGCAACAACGGGAACGTCGGGAAGTTAAGTAGTCGGATATTGACAGCTTCTCCGTGTGCACGGCAATTACATGCGACGGTAGTTTTGAGAGAACACAGAGACGCAAACGACCGACAGACTAAACAAAAATAACCGATCGCGGCGTGTTCGTCGCATATGCACATGTAAAGGACGTTTGGTGTGCGTTGCAATACTAGGCGGTGAAGTAGCGGAAGTAAATGGCGTACTGTAAACAACTGAGAGACCTAACTCGGCTTATCGGGCTATCCATATTTATCGTCGAGATAGCGCGATATTAATACTATCCTCGAACGTACAGTTAAAGTATCGAGAAACTGTCAATGCTGCAGGAAGCAGTTTAAAAATTGTTTATTGAAGAGATATTTTTCACCCTGTCGATTAACGTTAGATTAGCGATTTTAATAATGGCCCTGGTTGCTGAATCTCAATGAAATGCTCAACCTTTTCTCGAGCAATTGTTTTATAATCTGAACGTCATCTGATGAGATTGATATTCGTGCTTCATTTATGACGAAGTTTACTTATGAATTTTAGAAAACGCGATAATATTTAATAATACATTTATGTAATATATAATACATTTATGTATACAATTATGTAACTGAGAAAATCAGTATATTTCTGTTTTATAATAATTGCCGTAAACTTATCTTTATTATATTTCCTGCGAGGAATATTTCAATATTGAATTTTTATGTTTCTGTATTACTAAACAAGTTTGATCTCTAATCTATTTTTTATAATTATGATATACTTCAGTATATTTTGCTCAAAGTTACACTTTATTCATACGGAATCAATTACAAATGATGCTTCGCAAAAATGAGGAATGTCTGTCACATTAATTCTGCGACATGTTCTCTTCAAGCAGAAGTTGACATTTTCGTGGCATCCATTCGTGCCACACATTCGTAATTATATTATCGAGTAAATATTCCATAGCACATCGAAATTAACCATGTGACATGATTTTTAATGTAATATGGACCGAATGAGGATAACATTTCTACTAGTAGAATATTTTTTAGAGAACATCGGATTATTTTTATATTATTATTTTACTAACATGTAAAAGAGACTTTTAATTTATAAACAATAAAATTTTTATATTTATTCAATAATTTTTATCCATTTAGTGTCAAACACTACATTTTCAAAAAACATATATCTTGATGATAAATGCATGCGGATGAATACATATGACGAATTTATTGAGAGTCTGGTCGTCAGTCTATCGGAAACATCTTGTTTATGAGAATTTATATTAAGATTGATTTATTCATGTTACATCTTGAAAGGCAATCTCTCTTCTTGATTGTAAGTTTATTGCCGATTTATTTATACGTACTGATTTTAGATTACATTGTTTCAATTAATTTTTCTCACATTAATTTTATTTTGCATATAACTGTATGCAAAATATTGAACTTATATATAGATCTTTCCACTTTGATCGTTTTATCATTTGACTGTTTCAACATTGGAAAACTACTAACAGAAGAAGTTATTGCCTGTTCACATTTCTGTTACCATTCATTGTTACAAAATGAAGAGAATCTAAATCACGTCTTGTAAGTTAGCGGAACAAAGCAGAGTCAATTCAAACTAATATTTTTATTTGTTACTCACCTGTTGCTGAAAAGTTGTCAAAGAAATAAATTTGTTGATCTGCAAGTTTTCTTAAAAAATTATGTTCTGCCAAAGGAAGACTAAGTTAGCGGAACAATATACATATAACAAAGCAAATCAACGTAAAAATAATGTAGGAATTTATTGCTAATTTGTTGCTGAAATAATCTACTTGAAATATCCTTTAGTTTTAAATCCATTATCTATGTAATAAGTAGTATAATAACGAGAACCCTTAGCGTGCACGCTGCGGAACATGAGTGAAGTACCAGTAAAACAATTGTTGCTCGCTTAAAATTCATTAAAATAGTACTAATTATACAATACGTGTGGAATGAAAAATTATTGATATGTTTTATATTTTCATATTTTATATTTTATTCAATACATATATTAATAATTGCAGATCTGTTTAATAGGTATCGGGTTTCCTTTGTTCTTTTTTTTTTAAATCCTTTTGAAAAATACTATTTTGAATTTCATAATTTATTTCTTTACTTCATTTTGATCACCAATTTGAAGATATTTCCGTTTGTTCGTCTTCATCAAATTCAAATTTTGGAACAGATTTTTCGTTATTAAGGAAGTTCTCGCGCTACTTCTTAGTCAATAGACAGTTTATTCATAGCAGTATGTAAAACAATTAAAACAATAGAATGAAAAGATTACTAACAAATCTTATGCCATATATTATATATAATTATTGTTAATTTTATATATTATTTAATATTTTTTTAACAACAAAATAAAAGTTCTAAGATGCTCATTTAATATACATGCATCATCCATTTGACATATATTCTAACTTTTTTCATTGAAGAATATAAATTTCTAAACTGTACGGTCAATTTAAATAAAGCTTTACGAGAACAAACTTAAGTGTTTACTTTAGAATTGTAACAATTTTTAAATTGCTGTCTTATATACGTCTCAATTTAAAAGAGAATAACTACAGAATAAGGTTATACTTTCTTTCAACTTGTTGTAATGTAAATTCTATAAATTTAGAATCAAATACCTTCAAAATGATACGGTAAAAGTCAATGAAATTTTTTCTAGATATTGTTGATATTATCAACTTTCATATTACATGTATACCTATTATAGACTTGTTGTTATATTTCATCAAACGCGAGAACCTCTTTAATTAAGTCTTCTTGCTCGAGCGCGAGCGTGGCATAGCAGACAGCGCATTGATCTATCATTCCTGGGTTCGATCCCAGTAGAAACCAAAATATTTACGCTCGTATCTTCTTTTGGAGATGGTCGGCAACCTCCCGAGAGTATCCTTGGCCAGAGAAACATCCCTCGAAAAAATCCGGTGTGATGTTTATCAATGGCTATACAACATTTGTTCCATTTAAACATTGTAAAAAGTACAGCTCTTGGAAAAAATGTTGTATAACCATAGAAAGCCAAAATCCATTTTATGCAATTTATTGTACATCACATCGGATCTGAAATTTCAAACGCTTTTTTTTATTGGGTTTGGATCGACATAATCCGAAGCAATTCTTTCATGTTTTGCAATGCTTTCATGTATGCATATATCCAACCAATCATATTCAAACGCTCGGCATACATAGTCGTTTTTTGTCTTAAATTTGTCCAATAAGACAATCACAGATACTATTTTTGTCTTAAAATAAACAAAAAATCGAATTCTGACATTTCTTAAAAGTATATTATAAAATAATTCAATATTAAAAAGAAAATCACGCTAGCAACTAATTTTTCTGCCAACATGCATACGTGCATGATGATAAACTTGTCATATATAAAGATCATCAAAAGACTATCAATTTTTAGTAATTTACAGGCGAACTTAACGGCAAACTGGAAAAACGGATATTTTAAGAGCAACACAAATTCAGACATCTCGTTACCAATTTTAAACGAGCAACGAATTCTTTACTAGTACTCTTGTTCCTCCAGCACGCTGAGATTTTATTCGTTGTTATTCATATTTATTTTGCAAGTAACAAATTCGTAACTTGCATATTTCGAGAGTAGGTAACAAATTCAGACAACAGTACCGATTTTAAGCGAGCAACAATTATTTTACTGATATTTTACTCTTGTTTCGCAACGCGCACGTTGAGGATTTTCATTGTTATTTATACTGATTTTGTAGATAATGGATTTTAAAACTAGAATATTTCGACAGCTAACTTATAAAACGTATCTAACTCGAAGATCGAAATGTTTGTACATCTTTCACTTAATATATTGGATATTTCGAAAAGATTGGTTTGACTTCTTTATGCTTCAAAAAATTGCGGAGGTTTACACAGACATTTTACATTTTAGTGATTATAATTTAATCAGTGTTGAAACAGGAAAGAAATTCGTTCGGAAATTTTTGAAGAATAATCTTTCTTGTATCGCATACTGTATTATAGATACGTTTAATTCTTTCGAGAGGCGCATAGCCAGTTGACATTAACACGTGTCAAATCAGTGTTAAGAGAACAAGACATGATCTGTCAGCATTGATATGAAAGAAACAATAGCTTGACCAAGCGACGGTGAAACGCGAGGAAAGGGAAACGCGTATACGTTGCTCTCATTTGCAACTCTGACGAATGTCAGCGTGCTGTTCACGTGCGTCATTCCGACGCATTGGTTCCCAAACCGGGGATATGCCTTTTGAAAAGAAGTCTAGAAATATATAATAGAAAAATTTCCAATAACAATTGAGAGACAAGTGTTCGATATTTGCGATTATAATGGCAGGGTAAAATAATTATTAATAAGTTAGAAGTTCCATTCGTATGATTATTACTGCTACAATATTAATCATATATGATATATATAGTTCTCTCAAACAAATTGTACTAAAAATTATTATAATTTTAAATATAAAATGTAACTACTTTCTTCACGATTTCTTCTTCACGAAATTTATTTACTATTTATGTGTTAATAACTAAAACATTTATTAAAAAACTAAAGATTTTTGAGCAGTGTATGTGACTGTATTAATAAAATAATTGATTATATTTATTTGCACGGCTAAACTTCTATAAATTAAAGATATAGTTGTAAAATATAATTATAAATAATTATGAATTCGAGTTAAAGCATGGTAATTGCAATTATTTTTTTCAGTCGAGGTAAGAGAATTTAGTTAACAGAAAATACATAAATTAAAAATAAAGTTCTTGTATTTGTGTAATTTTGATTCTTTCATGATTCTTTAAATCGTGAATTTGAAATTAATTGTAATTCTCCGTCTGTGGAATGTATTGTAAAGTGTACTTGGATAGAAAGATTATATTTCTTTAAATGGAATATTTCAAAAAGTACAAAAATTATAATGTGAGCAATAATAAATAAATATTTATTGGTATGTTTATAAATAAATAAGTATTTATTGATACGTTTACACTTGAACTCTATTGAATTATTTATAACCTGTATTATATATAATACATAGGTGGTGGATGAGATGAATAAATGTATTAAAGTTTTTTGCGATTTGAATCGAGCGAAAGATTGAAAGGTTTGGGAATCCCTGCTCCGGAATGCTATACGATGTTACGCATCGGTCGAACTCGTGTCGTGACAGATACAATAATAAACTATAATTACCGTGAAAAATCAAAGTATTAAAAGATTACATTTATCTCGCGTTTATCCTATATGAACTTTTATAAATGAGATGGATCGTCAGTTTATTTATAATTCCGACACACGCGAGTTGCGTTTCATATTTGTGACGTTTTCCTAACCGTACCATTTGCATTGAAATATAATCCTTATGTTTACGAAAAAATTATCCCAAAGATGACAAAAAAGAACTAGGCATATATAAAATGAATTGTAACATGTACCAAAAGAATTTTTAGATACGTGGAATGTATGATCAGGTTTAATTTTTGATTTACTATAGGAAACTTTCTACATACATTCGTCTGCTGTTTAAATCACGCCTCGCGCATAAATCACGAGCATTTCCCGAGGATGAAATGAAATGCTGGATGATAAAACGAGTATAGAGTTGGCTTGAGAATTGTTTTGTTATGTGTCAGAGAAGGATATGCAAGTGTGAAAGCGAGCGCGGCGAGCGTGGCGAAATAGCTGGCCGTCCGTCCACGCACGTCTGGTCCTCGTCTGCTTGGCCAAGGTCCTTGAACGAAGGTCTATTCTAAAAAAGCTGCACAATTGGATAACCAATCAGCCAGACAGTATCGTATATCAAAGAGCACGTCGAAACGGAATTTGCAGACCGTTTATTGTTCCGTTGTGTTGTGATGATTACGATGATTACGTTATATGTATATATATATAGAATAATTCTGTGAAAGTCTATTTATTTTATCGCGCAGAAATGATTCGAAAGAGAAACAATTCTAAAACTGTGTGTTGTAACGAGAAAATGGACTTGATCAATTTTCGAAAGTGGCCGTTTAACTTTTGCTAGAAATTGTAAACAGCGAAAAAAATGAAAGTCACGTAGCCGTAAAAAAAATTATATGCGTATAAAATATTCTGCGTAATTGAATAATTTTTATATATAAGCCTGGGAACGGAACTTATCGACGCAGAGCAATTAATATGCGAGATGAGAATCGGAGATGACTTTACGTGCCGTGTATAGCGATGTAACTCGTTAAAATCGTGGTGACTGACGCAACGTGTATGCGTATAGTAGACCTTGAGCCACTATTACACCGGCTGTTTATGTCGTTATGCAATCGAGACGGCTTAGTCTGCGCGTACGGAGTTTAACGGAATAAATAATGCTTTTCACCCGTTACCCCCACGCTCGTAAATCCGCATCGGCATTTAAACGTCGCTGTGGCATTTAAACTTCTTACACTCGCGAGTTGCACTTTCACAGAATTCTTTTGCAAGACGCGGTAATTAATGATGCGTGTAATGAAAAGTCACGCCTCGTCGAGTAACACCGCTATCTCTTGGTTTTATGTATACGACGGTGCGGCAATTACATTCGTTCACGTTAAAATAATAATTCTGTTAAAAAACGATTCAAATCGAAACGGTAACTGCATTAACAATAATTTACATTGAAATCACGAAATCGGTTATACATACATTCGCAGCGTGGAATATTTATTGACGTATAAATCGATATCAATACGAAATACTCTTGGTGTGATTTCGATGAAATCCACGCGTTGAAAATATTTATTATGCCTTTAAATATTTTTAAAAGTTCAAATATTGAAAAACATAATCCTTCGTACAATTGTTGTACACAATATTAGCCACTAGGAATGAAACGCTATCATCTCGCTTGCATATTACGTTTAAACTGAAATTTGGTCACAAATAAAAATTACGGAAGATTATTATTTTTTTCTGATTTCTGTGTGATAAAACAAATAATAAGCTCTCGGATATTCCAAGGAACATTAATCGTCTGTTACGGAAAAGCTTAACGATTTTCCTCGGAAGAAATTCGCGTAATTACGTATAGAAAGGGAATGTATGCAAGAAGGTTCTGGCGGGATGGCGATCGCGCGGGGCAGAGTTTCATTCTCCGCAGCATCATCTTCGAGATGCACGCCGCTTGTGCATCGCGCCACACCAGCGGTCGGTAGTCTGTAGTCGATAGTCGGTAGGTAGGGAACTGGTGGCTGTGATACTGATGAGATCTGGGATCAGTCCTAGGAGAAGCCCTACGAGATCGCTAATTTCGATCCAATTCACGCTCGAGTGACTACGCCCGTTTTTCCGATCTCTATCTTTGTTGATTTATCGCGATTCGACCGCTCGGTACGCGATCGGCGTTTCTCTCTTCCTTCTTCCCCCCCTCCCCTCCCCCCTCCCTTTTTTTCCTTTTCTTTTTCTTTTCGCCTTCGTGCATAGCCTCCGAGAGTCGGAGACGACGACTTCAGTCTCGCTCTTCGGGACGATGACGTGAGCGTGTGCGCGGGAACAGGAATCGCTGGGGCGTGCCTCGTATTTACATTCCGCGGCTGCACTTTCAGTTTTTCTTCTTGCAATCGCGATGCTCCTCCGCGTGCCTCGTCGCGATTTGTCAGCGACGAATTGCACCGTGTTTACTTAAAGTAAAGACACGTTTACTCCAAAAGGTTCAAGTATAAAGATGCATTCGAGGAATTAATACCTGTTTCTTATCTTTCCAATATTACCTCCGCTATTACGAGTATTTAATTTTCTTAAGAAAAAAGTCTCTTCCGCATTGCTTGCATTTTTTTTTGATTTTAAAATCGTCGCTTTCTTCAACGTCCGATTGCAATGTATTTATCACGTTTTAAGTGCAAAACTTTTTGAAGATTTCAAGCACCTTTATGTAAACAAACATAAAGATACACCGCTTATGTTCATTTCTACCTAATGTAGTTTAATTTAATTTCGATTCAACTAGCTTTTCGTCTTTTTCTCTAGTTCTAAGAATTAGAAAGCAATGAGGAATAAGTTGGACCGAGATTAAAGTTAATCCGCGTTGGTAGAAACGCAACAGGGAAATATTTCTTGTCTTACTATTGCATCTCGCAAGTTGCTGCCAGGTGTGTAAGTTCATTGTAAAATATAACAAATAAATTTACAGAAAGCTCTCCGAAAATTCGAAGGGAAAGAAATATCTACTCAATCTATTATTGTTTATACCTCTGTAAAGTTAGCGCCTTACGTTTCAAAAAATGAAATTTCCTTGTTACTTAACTCTAATCTGTCTTATATAGATCTACG
>NW_017306059.1:3481109-3484630 GCF_001594115.1 Trachymyrmex septentrionalis | reverse complement strand
GCGCCTTACGTTTCAAAAAATGAAATTTCCTTGTTACTTAACTCTAATAGTCTGTCTTATATAGATCTACGCGGATTTCGGATCTCGCGTTTCATCTCGATATCGCGATATCTGTTTCCGTCAACGGAAACCCGACTGTCTCGCGAACATCCCGTACAAGACTACTTGACGTTCAGTGCGAATGTCTATACGCCGGCCAAGGACGCACTTGTCGACGGCGCGACGTGTAACACCTAGCGCGATAGAGTTACGCGCCGTTAATGTGTGTCACGCGTACGTCGATTGCGTCACGTTAGCCTCGTCGGGGCCGACCCGTCTTCGTCGTCGCGGCAGCAATCCGTCCAGACCGAGATAATCGGTGTCAAGTGCCAAAGGAACGGAACGGTCCCGGAAATTGCGATTAATCGTATGGTCATTGTGCATACAGACGCGTCCCGACGCGTAGCTCAATCTTCGTCTTTTACGACTAACGGGCACGGTTACGCTTTCGCAATTAAATTGTACTGTTATTACTATTATATCGTTCTTCTGCATATTATACGACGTGAAATGCATGAATTTATTTTCATATCAAATAGATTGCTCAAAGCAAGAAGGCTTACTCAATTATTATCTTTTATTCATTTTATTGAATAGATATTCTTGAAGAGATATTGTTTTTAAATATATATAAATACCTATATTTCACGATATAGACTTGTAAATACTTGTTAAAGTACTTCTGTGTTACTGATTTTCTGTTAAAAAAAAAAACCTGATTCTTTAGGAGATATCGATTTAACTCCAAAATTGCGTTTAATTTATTTGTAAAAAAGCGCAAGCTCTGCCTGAGGGATGGAACTGTTTCTGAAAAATTTGCAGCGATAGTATATAAAAGACATATTTCCGAGAAAAATGTCATCTTCCGTCTAGACCTTTTTTAAGGTCCGCGCGACCGTCGTGTCATCGCGAGACGTGATGTATCGTTTCTCGTACAGAGAAACAGTATATAGAAAAACAGTTGGACCTAACAATCCACTCGCGCATATGCAACCTTACATTTGTGTTTTAACAAATATACCATGTTGACACACATCTTGTCTCGTGCTGAAATTGCTAAAGTTGCATTTGAATAGAGACAACGTACAAGTATATTTGCTGTTGCTAATAGCGAACCGATCTATAGCGCTTTCATCTGCGAGAGATAAGTTAGGATGCACGTGCGGCCGAACGCGTATAGTTAAATCGCGGACTAGTTCTCGCCTAGACACTCGACAGACTCGCGCACTCCGCACAATAGTAGGAAGCGCTAAAAATAATCCACCCCGGCTCTACCGCGTTCTGGCCTTGGCCAGCTTCGGTCCTCGCAACCTGACCGGCACTCTCCACGAGCCTTCTCCTCCGCCTCTTCCCCTCTCCACCTACGCATTCCCGCACGTGGACAGCCGCTGCGTGGGCGCGGATCGTTTTTTTAGGCCTTCCTCGCCGCGGCGGATTGATTAAAAGTTCGCCCCTTTCTTTCACCGCCTCGCCCGCTCTTTTGCCACGGTCTCTGCTTTACTCTTTACTTCTCAACAGAGAAACGAAAACTGAAAGAGATTCGGCTTCAGCTGCATGTGCCGCTTTTATGGATGACTAAAAACGTAACGAGTACGTCGCACCTTAAATTGTTTCGTGCATTAGATACAAACAGATTTTTTTATACGTGAGGAATTTATATGTGTGGATGTTTCTTTACTCTCTAAATTTTTTGCCGTGGAATCTCACTCCAAAGAACGAGAATTGAGCCAGTCTTGAAAAAGGATGGCTTAATTTTTAATCTCTAACAGTGAGATTTCTTTCTTCAAAAAGAATGAGATTCATTCTAAAAGTTTTTAGACAGAAACGTGTTAACGAAAATTAAAGTTTGCAACATAGCTATGACTATAAAATGCAAGAAGTATGTAAATATATGTTTTATGTAGACCTGAATTAAAATAGTCATTAATAAAAGAAAAGAATTTTCGCAATTGCAGAAAATTAAATGAAATATAAATTATACAAGGCACATTGCCGAGTAATTAACTCTGGAATGCTACTAATTTTTTTCTTACACTACTCTGAGTGAAGTTCATCCGAATAATTAAAAATTTTTTGTACACTTTTTAATATCTACTTAATAAAATGTAAGGTATTAGAATAATTAAACTAACACTATTTTAATATAAATAATTAAATTGAATGGTAAACAATCTTATCAAATGTTATTTAAGTTACCAAAAATTTTAATAATAAAAATACTAAACTCTCGACTAAATTACTATACTAAATTCAAAAAAGAATGCATGGCTACGAGTGAAAATTTACAGTACCCCGATTATATATGATTCTCAATACGACAGTTCAGTATCGTTTTGTTGCCATTGCGCAGATATTATACGATTAAAAAGCTACGAAACAACAACATACCGATACCGAACTGTCATTAAGAGTTTCCGAATCGGAGTATAGGATTAATATATTTTAATATATTTCTTCTACATCTCTGTTACCGCATTACAAAAATTGCATTGCGTGAAATTAATCAGAATTTGTCCAAGTTTATAAGAGTTTTGCCAAAACGATCTATATCTATAAAATCATACCGAATGAAGAAATAAACCGAGAAGTGTACCGTTAAGGATGTTGCGCAGTATTTATATTATGCCAACTTCGACGACCATAGATCGTCGTTGAAGAGCGATCATTAAAGATGTTTTAACGAGGAGCCACGCAGACGGGACAATAGCGGCAGGAATCACGAGGGTCGCCATCTCTACCCCTTCTCCACATCTCTGTTGGATGCATGCGAGAGAGGTCTGTCCCGACACTCCCGACTCTCCATCTGCGTGGGTCTCGCTCGGTGCATTCGTCGCAGACTCTGGGGAGGGAGACATTAAACCCTTTGCCGCGTGATTTAGTTGACAAAGTAGCGTTGGTAGTTACATACAGAGTCGTACGCAGAAACCGAGAGGACCGGCTCTAGCCCGAGCCTGCAATGCCGCCTTCGTGGCATCCTGCGAACACTACCGTGACAAACACGGCCGAGAAACACGAGACCCCCGCAGGGGGCTATTTTAAACTGAAAAAAAGTCATTGTTTAAGCGTCTTTCGGAATCCGATATCCGTATTAGTGTTTAGTCTGGCGTCACGTTTCACCGGGTAGCGGACACGTCATACCGGCTCGTACTGCACATGCCATTTTCTCGATTTTACTCCTCGCATCTCTCTTGTCCGCGACTTGTCTTCGTCCACCATCACGTCGACCATTTTGCAATCAGGCATTAATTAAACACTCTTGTGATTGGCACTCTTCGTTGGACGGAAATACTCGCTGTTACTCGCTCCTTTGAAACATCAATCTCCTTCGCTTATTACTCACAAAATATTAGCGGCTTGACGTTTTTTTACCCGTAACTGATTTGAAATCTATTGTAGAAGCTGTCATTAAATTCAAAACGATCGAACGCAATAGGAAAACCCTATAAAATATCACCAAAAAATTTATTAATGTAATACGGCAC
>NW_017306059.1:3480100-3481009 GCF_001594115.1 Trachymyrmex septentrionalis | reverse complement strand
GATCGAACGCAATAGGAAAACCCTATAAAATATCACCAAAAAATTTATGTAATACGGCATGAATTCTTGAGTCATTCACTATGTGAATTTTTCACGTATTACTTTCGTGAATCAACACTTTCGAAGTGAAAAGACACCTGTAAGTAGGTGCTTTTCATTTTGCGATACAATCATCGTTTTATCTTTCTTGATATTGCAGAGGTAACAAAGATAGAACGGTATTCGTGTTGATTTGTATCGTCAAATGGAAAGCCAGCCATTTGGTCTCGTACGTTAGTTTACTGCGAAGATAATGAGCAGTGAGATCGTGCTAGATCGGCGTAGTCTACTACTCGCAGAGTTAGTCCCTAACTCCGTAGATCACGACGGTGGCGTATTGTCTCTCCCTCTTGCTCGTTACCATCCACCGTCTATTATCCGATTCTATTTTCCAATCTATCCTCGTACGAGGCGCACCTTGTCTCGTCCAGGCTTGCGCTAGTCTTCTTCTCCAAGTGAATGCAGAGCGATGCGCTCTTTGTCTCGCGGCACTTCAAATAGGCGGCACTCGAGACTCGGCACAAAGAGCGGCGAACCCGTACTGTGGTGATAACAGAGAGAGAGAGAGAGAGAGAGAGAGAGAGAGAGAGAGTAAGAAAGCTCAAGATAAGACCGAGGACCCTCATAGCCGCGCCGTTCTACGTCGGTTCATTCCCAAGGGAATATACACACACGGTATGTTGTCGATATCTCGTGTGTTCACTTAAACGAATTTCGAAATCATCATGCCGTCATAGCGATTTTTTTTTATCATTCTAATATTACATAAAGCTTTCAGAGAATTTTATCCATTCTTACGACATTGTCATCATTCCTGTCAAATACTGATAGATTAATTTCTGAAAATTTTCGAAAGAGACAAGCACAAAA
>NW_017306059.1:3479629-3480000 GCF_001594115.1 Trachymyrmex septentrionalis | reverse complement strand
TATATATATCGAGCAATAATTTGACTCCTCCGTTCAACATCCGTAGCTGAAATAATCGCAAACTCGTCCTTTCTATCGCGATATGCACGCGATACTCGTGGATGCGCTCGGTGAAGCCGCGGAGTGCATACGCTGCGCGCACATACACACTGATGCGCTCGTAGCGAGCTGCGAGCTGCGAGCAGGAAGGACAGAGAGGGAGAGTCGTTGAAACGAGGGGCCCGCAGCGCCTGGGTTCTGGGCCTCGTCGCGTGTTTTTGCCCCCCGTCTGGCCCCCACCGCGGCTCATCGTTTTTTGTCTGGTGCACCGCATGCTCTGCACAGTTCACCTCGCCTCCTCCTCACCTCGGTCGACGTACCACCTCCTCCAT
>NW_017306059.1:3461942-3479529 GCF_001594115.1 Trachymyrmex septentrionalis | reverse complement strand
TCTCTCTCTCTCTCTCTCTCTCTCTCTCTCTCTCTCTCTCTCTCTCTCTCTGTCAATCTCGCGTCGTGCCCGCTCGCACTCTCGCTCACAATCAGGGCCGGTGTGAGTAGACACTCTCATGACGCTCCGTTTGCAAAGCGTCGATGCTGAATATTTTCGATATTATATCTTATCTTCGATATAGCAAACGCACGAAATATTTCTTTTGTATAGAATATAAATTGCAAATATGTTCACGGTACTCGCGAAAACAATTGAGGTGAAATTTAATTGAGGTAAAGAGTGAAAAATCTCCTTAGAAATTTAAGATCTCTTTTTTTTAACACTTGCTCAATTGTCCTTCTTTGTCACTCTTTAGAATTAGAAATTTAGAATTTTTCACTTAAAACATTTTAGAGAATATATATTTTCATAATTTGTATCAATCCAATTCCTGCTCACAAAAAGAATCGAGAGTTTTTACATTACAATTGAGACATACAGGTGTTTAAATGTTATCTAGGGGAAAGAATGGGAGATAGAAATTTATAAATTATTTGTATTTTTCCAGTTTGAGTTCATATATAAGTTTTTCTCTAAAGTCAGCAAATTTTCTCTTTCTATCTAGAGAAGAATCTAATATAAATTGGAGGCATATCGAGACCATTTTCAAGAATGCAATCGGAACTATAGAATTAAACAAATATATTTTTTAAATTACTTTTTATCTTGGAATTGCACGATTTAAGAAAAAAAAAACTTTGGTGTTGCTACCAAAATAATTTGGCAACGACACGAATCGTCGCGCATAAGTGAATGAAAGATACTTTGTCTAATTTTTCGAAATCTCTCGTTCAAAAAATTAAATGGCCGATTTGGCGAACGTTCGCGCCGCCCCTGTTCTCAATCTCATCGTCATCGGTCCTTCGCCGCGCCGCATCCGGGCGGTATCTTCCCGAGCCGAGACACGCGCACGGACACACGCGTGTCCCTGCCGCGCGGTAGAGAAGGAGAACAAGGAAGCGACGGAGGCCGTCGAACGAAGCCCCGGAGACCCAAGCTGTTCCGCAGTCGCTAGCGAGAGAGGTGATTGTCGGGGTAGAAGTACGCGGGGGGAAGGAAGATGCGGTCGTTCGATCTCGGCGTGCACCTGCCGGCGTTGACGTTCGCGTCTTCGCGATGCTCGAAAGGGATCTCAGGCTCGCGATGGAAATCCTTTTCACAAGTCTACCAATCTTGTGTAATTTCTCGTTATTTCTTAAATCTACCGATTTTTATTAACCGCTTAATAGCATGGGTATAAAATTGTAGATTTTAGGAACAGATTTGAAGAACATTATCATTATCTTTTATAACGAATTAATTGTTGAACCATATTGACTTTGTTTTGAGAAACAATTTTAATATTGAAAGATTTAAAAAAGTTGTTTGCCACTAAAATTATTTATTTTATATACGATCAAATTTTTATTTCAAGAATAAAAGTTTGGTAATCGATTTGAATTAATTAACTTTATTAATATCACTAAATACATGTGACTTGTTTAAATATGTGTATTTGAGTCTTGTTGCGAGAAATTGTTCTTAAAGGAAATTGTCGGATAATATCAGAGGAAAACAAAATCCTGTCACTTTTATTTAATACCGCATTCGGAGTCCAATTCAAATAAATATATCGTGTAATCAAATATTAATTATTGATCAATTAGCCTCTCTGGTAATAGATAAATTTACTATCGTATGCTGTAACACGTGTGAATGTTTCACGGTTTACTAACTTTCGTTTACTAACGTTCTGATGAAATAATATAACACGATGGCTTTTGCACGGCGTTCTTCGTATAATTCGCGAAGTGCATTTTTGCTAGCACGATTACGCTCTCGAGTCCTTGACACTAACAAGATTACGGAAAATGGCGTCTAATCATTTCCACGTGTCAATGATTTGTGTGCCGACTCGACAAACTGCACGCAGGGCATTACTTGCGTTTAAGTTCTAACAAGATAGTCTCCACGCATGATTCAAGGAGACGGATGACGTCTTTATGCTTTTATATAGTTCATTTCTGTAAGTAAAAAACTCATCTTTTTCATTTACGTTGCCATTTAACGTATGCCATTCTCATTTGTGCTGCACAGTGCATTATTAATTATTTTATTACTGCATTGATAGAGATGCACGTACATAATGAAAATACGTCGCATAGATTAAATGAAAAGGATGAACTGATATTCTTAATTAATGAAATTTTAAATTAATTATAATTAAAATATATAGCATACAGAGGATATATATATTCTATAATACATACTGTATATTTTAATTAATTTAAAACTTCATTTATTTATATAGTATATTTAACTATGAAAAAAATTTTCATGAGATATGACGTAGGAAAAAATGTAAATTTTCCAGAGAGATCACATGTCTTTGAGTGTAATAATTCACCGATATTTTTTCACAATCCTTTAAATATTCATTTTCGCATTAACGATAGCATTATCTTTCGCTTCGTCGCTTAAAAAAATCGCGACAGTTGCAACACACAGTTATAACAGATAAATGCAAAAGTTACGATGATTTGCATACGACGAAGTTTCCGATCTTGAATTGTTGACCAATCGCGGTATCCGATTTCCGGTTACAGTGGGTGCGAGCGGCTACATCGTCTCGGCGGCGCTCGTGCTGATAGTCGGAGCACTGGTGGGTGTCCTGGCGACGATATCGCGTCATCTTCATCATCGTCGGCTGTTGGTGCATGAGCCGGTTCCTCCTGGCTCCGCTTCCTCCGCTTCTGCCTCCATTCTCCATCACCATCATCGGCATCATCATCATCGTCACCGTCATCGTTGCGAGGAGCCACCGCCGCCGCCGTTGCAACGTTGTCTTCTACTGCAAGATCATTATCGTTATCCTGATACACCCGTGAGTACCATCTGATCATTTGAGAGAACAGCACGTGATACTTTTAGAAATTACGTTTTTACGAAGAATGTAGAAAAACTCGATTTCAGTGTCGAGCGTATACATCGTGACATTGGTATGGTATTAAAAAGGAGAAAAAAAATGATACAATTAAAAAACATTTATTTCTATTCGTGCGCGCTGTTGAAATATCTAACGTTAGGGAACATTAAGACAGATTTGTTATGATAACCAGGAGAATTAGCAATACATTGCGTTACTAATGAATTTATATCGCGGATTATCATATATATCTCGAAGCTGTTGGAAATAAAATCGTAGCACACTTCCGCATATTTGTTGTAACTGTATACGTCGTACTAATTTTAGCAGACTTGACCGAGTTCGTCGAATAGCTTCTTTACAAATAACGGCTCGAACGAGCCGCGACAAACGTCGTATCGCACACTCTCTCCCCGGAACAATTCTCTCTTTCTCATTCATTTGCTGTCGCATTTCTCCGAACAATCACCGGTCTCATTACACATTCCTGATATCACGCGTCACGAATCAAAAAGGCGCACTCGACGCTATCGTCAGCGCTTTTTTTTTCCCCTCTCTCGTCAGGCGATAGACAGTTACGCGGAGGTCAGAATGGAAGGGGGAGGCAAGGAAGCGCGATTTCCTATCCAGCGGAGGTGGTTATCGACATTTACGACCTTCAGCGAGATTATTACGCGATTCGTGGAATGTCGAAGGCTATCTAAGAACAAGTTTTTGATATCTAATCTTCGGTAGCCGGCCGGCCACATCACAACGTGGCACAGCTGCATCTATCCGATACGTGCGTCTTTTTTCTCGTTTCTAGAAAAATGGACCACGCTCGTGGCTATACATAACTTCTCGTTCGTCCACTTTTTCTTCTATTTCTGTGCCTTGATTCAATTATTTCAAACGCGCGGCAAAACGAAGTGGATCTAGGACGAGCATGATTCACAAGATTCCACCTGCAGCCATAATTGATAGTATTACAGTTTTTCGTTGCGAGTTTTCAGATAAAGACCTTGACGCTTGTTGCTATATTGCATAGAGTAAATTCTTTGCACGTAACTTAATATAATATAATTTGTTGATAACATTTAATTCACTCTCGTTGGAACTATTTAAAATATTAACTCTTAAAGAGTTTTTATCCGGGATGAAATAATTTTGTTATACCCCATAAATTGAACACTATAATAATTAGGAGAAAAAATATTTAAAAATATGTTTCTGAAATAAATGTTTATACCTCGGTTTATTCAATCCCATTTAAGAAACGTTTAGAGAGAATATCTATTAAATATCGATGAAGATTTTAACCCTTAGTACATTTGGAATGTTTTTGTATCACAGCGGTGAAAAAAATGTGAATTGGTATACAATATTTATAGGAATGTGTTATTTAACATTCTTTTTTTTTGTAATTATTCTTTTATGAATCTTTAAATGTGCGACTCCATTGGAAACTCACAATAGAGAAAAAGCGTTACATTGATAAAAATATTTACTTTTTAGAAACTATTATAAATAACTTATTTAATGTGTTTATTCTTTTTAATATTTCTTTGATTTCCGCTGACTTTTTTCAGAAAATTCAAATAATCGGAAAACAATCAATAATATACAATATGTTGTTAATAACAGTTGATTTTAATTGAGATGTGAAAAACATGCCAGGTGATCGTTTACGTAAAAAAAAAAGATCCAAACTATTCTTGGGGGTTAATGATCAATTTTTTTCTCTCAACGTTTCTCTCGAACGTATTTTCCTACGGATAACTGTAATTTGCATAAGCGGCGTAATGCGTCAATACATTTCGGGACGATACTCGACGACGTATCGTCCCGATGGCGAGAGATACCTCGAATCTCAGCATCGATCGATGGCGGAGCCCTTTCCTTGGCAAAGCCCTCGAGGGTACGAGGACGTCGACGGTGCGTCCACCGCGCGCTTCGGTTTCCGCATCGGCATCGGGCGATGGGGAACTTAATTTGGAAGTTACCGGTCCCGTGATTACGTCGAGGAGAGTCAGCGGAAGTTTCATCCTCCTTCTCGTCGGCGAGACGTTGCGATGCGTTTCGTACAGCCGTCACGCCTGCTCCTCCTTTCCGCCGCCACCGCGACGCGGACCATTGTTATTCTAGATTGCATCGCAAATTAGATTACGGCGTACTACGGGTTCCGCCCTTATTCCCGCGCGCGCCGACGCCGACGCCGACGACGACGACGCTGCTCTTTGGCGGAGGCCGAGAAGATGCGGCTTCCTTTGCTCCTCTCGGTCGCGTATCTTCCCGCCTTTATCTCGCCCCCGATCCGCGCCAGATTGCGGTACACGCCGCCGCCGCCTTCTTCGCGTGCATACAGATGCTCCGAGCGACGACACGACTTAGGAATGCTATGACTGCAATGTCGAAAATTTACCCAAAGAGATCCTTTCTTTCTGATATGGAAAGTTTGGCTGTTGAAAATTTTAAACTGGATAATTTACAGAAATTTTGCTCTCTAGATCTGAATCAGTGGATGTACTCACTGATTTTCCAGTGGCATACTTTGACACTAGATAAATCGGTGAAATTCAATTGGAAAAGAAAGAATGTTTGAATTATGTAATTGAAATACCGATATTTGCACATCAGTTCCCAATATCATGTACATTTAATTTATACACTAAAACAAGGTTAACTAGGTTAAGGATTCCACGTTTCATTGATTTTCTAATTGAATTTCACTGTAAATTTATTGATTGCCAGTGGCGTAATTGGGATTGATATCAGTGATTATCCACTGATTCAGACTTATGGAATATATTTTTCTATATAATATAATTCATTAGGCGTGATATATGTAAAAATCGATCGATATATTAAAAGCAAATGAATATTTGCGTCTTTGGTTGCAACGTTTTTCTACTTTTTTTTTTGTAATACCTAATGATAGCGTCGACGTCGTTATAGTATCGTAGATTGTATACATGATAAAAGAGAGACGCAACAATAATACTATATAACAACACTGTCGTTAAGAATTAAAGAATAAGGACTTAAAAATGTAGCAACAAATATTCATCTTTCTGTCGAGATCTTACTATGACAAAAATAATGGTCAAATTTTCTAAATTAATAATAATCAAATTTTTAATTATAGAACACACTTTTACATTTTAACGCAATCTTATTTGGATTCGCTCTCGAACTTTTTGCTCCAATTTCATTACTACGTTGAATATATCACTCTCTTAAATTACTTTATCTACTTGGAATAGTAGCAACTAACAATATAGTGGATCAATATCGTTCGGTAATAACAACGATGATTAAATTAGCTAGTGTCAAATTAAAGAAAGTTTAAAGCAGTTTCTTCATTGACGTCTTTTCGATGCTCTTTCAAAGAGCGAACTCGTTTGACCTTCCGGCCGACCTTCCCAGTCCAAGATAGTGAAGCTGTTGACTGTAGATAGTCGATCGTAGAAGAGAGGAGAGATTAGTCGGGTTAGGAATAAATATTATGTCTAGAGAAAGAGAGAAAGAGAGCTGCAGTAGTCTCCTGTCGTTGGCAGACTGCTATTGTTATTCTCTTTTTTTTTTTACAGAAAAAATGTCGCGAAGAGGTTGATAAAACATTTTATATTGATTTTTTCCTTTCTTTAAATGCTATTCATAATAGTTTGCGAAATGTTTCCTGTTTATAACTATCTCGATTCTGTCTAGTTATTATTTCGATCGACATAGCATCATCAATTTACGCTTTTATTATTATTATTATAGATGAATTCATAGAATAGATCAAATAAGCTATTCAATAGTGGAGCAAATAAAACCAGATCACGGTACTTTAATAAAATAATAGAAATATGTTAAATATGTATAGAGGTTGCCGCAAATCAGGAAAATCAGGAAAGTCAAGAAAATTGAAAAACATTTAGGACAAACAGGGAAAAGTCAGAGAATTTTATTAAGTTTTCTATGAAATAAAAATCCTCGGCTTTCAGAAGTTTAATGTGTGTGCATCACACCCACAATTTTATCTACTTAACAATTACACGCACACGAGCAATATCAGCAACATTAGTATTTAGTAATTTATATTACTATGTTAAAGTGATTTCTAGACAAAAATTCGACGGTTCCGAAAGATTAAAATACAAAAAAAAAATTTATACTATTGAAATCGTCATGGAAAAATTAAGATATTTTAGGATGAAGAATTTGCGCCAATTCTGATGAATAAAAAATGAGAGACTGAAAGAGATGAGCAATCTAATCGATAATGATTTCGTGCTTATACTAAAAGTGAACCAAGAAGCCAAGATTAATCGAACGGATTAAAGAATTGATGAATTGAACGATACACCGGCATTTTCCACTACACGACTGCGCTTCGCTTGGTCTTGTGGAAAATGCCGGCGTTTCACAATCATATACGACGACATTGGATAGTGATGTTTATCCACCGTCGCGTCGTCGTCGATAGCGTCGTGGGGGGCATCGGAGAGAGGATTACAGCCTAAACCACTGCGACGCCAACGAGATGCGACGCGACGCGTTGCGTCGCGTCGCGACCCGACCCGACCCGACCCGACCCGACGCGACGCGACGGACGTTACGCGTTCGCTATGCGAGTCGCTATGTAAACCCCGCAGATCAAGCGGCACCGGGGGGTTTCCCCCGGTAACGCTAAACTGGCGCTCGCGAGCGGGGAAGCAATGACCTGATTTGCAATTTATTACGTTTGGGCGTCGTCCAAGTACGGCGCATTGGCGCCGCTGTCAAATCGGCGCGGCTGCCGATCGACGTGCACTGCGAACGTTCCCATGTAAAAAAAAAAAATAACAAGCAGAACGAGCTGTGTAAAAAAAAAAAGAGAGAGCTAACACGCGTACCGACTGGCGGGAAAAACAACCGGGAGAGACAAGTAAGCAAACAGAGCCGCGTATGTTTCGCGCGAATGATACGCCCCGAATTCCGACACGGGCCGCAAAATCGCGGATCGAGATTCCTGGTCATGTTTCCGCCGTAGTGTAACGTGTCAGTGAAGTAAACACGTCAAACATGACACATGTCCTGACAAATCCTTCAGTTGAAACGTTTCGATCCGTCATGGTTGGAATTACCTGTTCACGCAGATTGATTTCTTGGCTTATATTCAGAAAAATATAAAATCATCAGTTAGATTGCTCAAGACCTTTTTCAGTCACCGACTCTTTTGCTCTTCTATACACATTTTTGTTATTTTATTAAAATAATTAGAAGATTCTTGTTATGAGAAATCAGCGATAATAGTTCTCTGACAAGTTTCTGCTGGGATGGAAAGATGGATTTCAATTTGACAAACAAGTGTGAATGAGGTCAACGAGCTTGAAACGCCGACGTATAAAATAACGTTGTCCAGACGTGTTAAGTGGCATTTGTAGAGTACCTACTTTCCGCAGCAATCGGTTACAAGCTATTGATATTTTGGGAACGAATGGCGGTTCGTGCGCGGCACCCATATGTCATGGGGATTTGTAGCTCGCGAGTGGAACTAGAATATATGCCCGATGACGTAACGACGACCGCCCGCCAGTGACGCAACGTCATTCGTGATAGCGCGACGAAGGCCATGATATGCGGCCAGACCGTGCCGCACGTGTTTCTATTACCTTTTCCGGGAAATAACGATGTCTAGACTTAAGTGTGATTCATCGTCCGCCGATGCAAACACAGTAGCAGTAGGTAAATCGTCGAGATAAATCGTGACGATGATGAGACCACGGCTATAAAGTGCTGTGACCCGCGAATTAAAAACGCGGCCGCTACAGACACTCTTAAGAAGGTCTGTTTGATTTCTTCTGAGAACGAAGAAAGATACATTCCTTGAATGATGAGGTCGAGATGACCCTGAAGCTTCGTCGGTCGAAGCATTTTTTGTTTTACTGCAATTATTTAAAGTCAGTTGATAAATTCTATTGTTATTTTTTTTGCTTGGAAAAACTGGAAATTGTAAGATTCGCTGAAAAATATATCAATAACATCAAATGCGACCTTCTTCTCTCATCTTTTTTTCATCTACAAATAAACGGAGGAACATTATTCCATGTCATTATTTTATTACTTCATGTGGCTTATTAAATCTGTTGAATTATTCGGAAACGTTTTATTTCCCGAAGATCGCGGTATATAATTAAGAAGTTAATTACTATTCCGAGATTTTGGGGCAAAACGAAGGGAATTTGGATCGAAGCTACGCCAATGCTTGACGGCTACGCGCACGTGCTAACCCGCGACATAACTACGCGAGCATCGTCACGCGCTGACGTCACAATTCACGGCACACACCGATACCGAAAGCGGTGTCGACCGCGTCTACGCGACGTCGAGTCGCGACGAAAGCACAAGGGCTGGGCGTTTCGTGTGAAAAATCTAGGTCGAGTTGGTAATATAACAACATCTTCATCTTATTGCGTAAACGTAAACGTCCACATTTCTTTCGCTTTTTCGCTAAGAACTCGTCGAGAAACGTGTAACTACTGTTTCTAATCTTGTTTACATATAATGAAACACAAAAAGAAGAAGAAGAAAACGTCTCTCTAGCTTTCGTAGGTTTTTTTTTTTTTTAAATCTACAGAGCAAGTTATAAATTTTTTCCAACTCCCTCGACCAAGAGGAGAAAAAAGATCGAAATGTATAAAAAGAATTCCGAGACTGAAAAAGATTTCGATAACACCGGTAACCCGGAGCTACTTCGTGACGTAACAAGTTTTTTTTTATTTGTTTTTTTTTTACGCATACATCTGTTTTTGCCAGCAATTCAATATGTCAACGTGTTACACGATTAAAAAAGAGAAATGCCGTCTCGCCGAGTCATCTGCGTTACAATGTGTCTCCGTTTAACGGTAAACGTTCATCGCGACATCACACAAATATTTACACTTGTGTCGCAAGAAAGAACGCGCATTGGAACGACGAAATGAGCCAACGATATTTTACTTCCCACTCGATCAGAAATAAACCTTACGAGTGACATTAATTCCAACAGCTCGAAAATAATTCCGACATAACAGAAATTCTCAAAATTGTGGAAAGTCGAGGGAATTGAGGAAACAATTTTTCTCCTTCCCCCCCCCCCTCCTCTCTCTCTCCCTCTCGTCGTATCCTTCCCTTGCCGCGATAGAGACAAGGCAGTACAACCCCTGTAAAATATTCCCCCTAACGAACTCTTTTTCGATAATCTCTCGTATAAGTGCCTTGCTACATTGGCCGATATATCGACTATTCACCGCCGCCGGTACGGGTGGCAACCCGATTTCCCTATCGACTTTCCCGTTCTCTCGTGGCGGCGACCCTGACCCAACGACGCGCCCGTCCTCCATGGGCGAGCCAAACATCCAACCAACCACCAACCGCCCCTTCGAATCGACCACCCGACGAGCCTACGACGGGCGTGCGCTCGCGGCGACGTTGATTTTCATCGGTCTCGAGGCTGTTCGCAGGTAACCCTCGGATACGACCTACTTTTCTCTCACGCTATAACTATGTAGCGATGCGTCGCGGTGGCGAGCGTTACGCAGAGGTCCTCTACCACGAGGGTGGACGCCGTCTTGTAGTAACTTAGTAAGAGCGAAATATTAATCTCACGAATTTTCTTTTTAATTTAATATTCAATTTATATAATGCAAATCTTTGATTAATATTTTTTCCGAAATTTCAAATAAACCGATGTGAGGATATTCGTGCGTATGAAATAAATAAAATGTATGTTAATAATAAAGCAATTGATTTGCAATCTTGATCCTGCTTCTGGGTCATATTGTAATTATTATTTTTATCTCTTTAATATGGTTAGACATCTTGTATAATACATTGAATTTTATACGAGATCGTTATTACATTTGCGGCGATAAAATGTGATTATCAAATAACAAGTGTGCACGCATGTATTTATTCATCTTTTTTTTTTTTTGCCCTGTTCTTACATATCAAGATTAATGATAAATTTGATATTTTATATATACTATATATATATTTGTCAGCCAATTTAAAGATAAATCGCGAATAAATAATTAACTGTCAGACGGAAATATCAATCGTTGAGATTCCATCGCACAATTTACATTACATTTGCATATAAATTATAACTAAAAGTCCTCCAATTATATAATTGTAATACATAAGTACTTATTTATTTGCAAATTATCTCTTTCTTTGTTAGCAATTAATCATTACTTCATAAAAAGCATTTCTTCTCTTAGAAATTATATATTTCTGGTTAAAACATTTTTGATAAATACTGATTGAGACTTAAGAGAATTGAATGATTCAGAAAGAGAACGATGATGGTCGCGTGTTATCGCCGTTATCGATTCTTCAGTAACCATACATTTCTACCATCGGAGAATTAATTCGAATCTTCGCACTCGAATCTTTGCAAGTCGATATGGCTTGCGAAGTGAGAGACGAGACTATAGCCGTGAGAAGCGCAGGACAGGCCGCGGACCGCAAGCCACGTCTGCGGTCTTTCCGGCGGAGACCGCTCTCTGGCTACTTTTCAGATTCGCTCGTTTCCTCTTTGTCTCTCTCTCTCTCTCTCTCTCTCTCTCTCTCTCTCATACACATTGTTCTGAGCCCGCACCCGCCGCATTTATCGATCGCTTCATGTCGGAGTTCCGGGCAACGAATTAAGCTGCCAACTATGAAAATGAGCAATCAACAGGGCTCTGTAAAAGGCGATTATAGTAGAGCTACAAAGTAAAACTTCGATCGCGCGCAGTAAAACATGGACGAGGGTAAAGTTCATTCCTTTAATATGCATACATTTGGAATTTTCTATAAATTGCGACGTTCTTTTTGTATAAATACATAAAATTGCTTGTTACGTTAACAGTTTTTAGTACTGGAAAATAATAATTATAGACTGAAGTAAAAAATTCAGTTAAAAATACATGTTAAGATGATAATAGAATTGTAGAGTGAGTTTAAGAATGTTTTGATTGTATAATATCAGCAAAACAATTTTGACCGTGACGAGATTTTAAAACTGCAAAAGATAAAACAAGTAATTTGGCGTGTAATATGGTTTATGCACTGCAATCACTACATTTTGCTATAGTTCTAGATAAATAATTTTTATCTACGAGTAAGTTTCGGGGATTTAAATAAATTTTTGGATAAATATTCATTAGAATTTTATTAATATATATAACGATTTAATTTCATTTGTGATGCTAGTTTCTCATAAATTTGCAAATAAGTACTACAAGATGCGATTTTGTATAAGAATCAAGGTGAACAAAAAAACAATCAAATAACTTTTTAATCAATAATTTCGAAATGTAACACATACATTTTTAAATATTATGATTACTGCATTTTTACAAGTTAATTTTTAAAATACATTTAACACTTAGTAAATTAAATTATCGCTACTTAAACTTTGTATACGTAAGTAAATAAATTTAGAAATTTTCATCTCCGGCACTCGGGGAAATACACGGTGTAGTTGTCATCATCCACCGTTCTAACGCATAATAAATTCGGGACTGCGAAATAGCAACACGCTCAAAATCGGGTAGCGAGCGGGAGATAAATCTTTAGGAGACCGTATTTCGAGAAAACCTCTTAATTCTGAGATGAACGACGCGACTGTTTATCAACAAGGAGGGTCGGTTCAGCGACCGGTCTCGTTTCCGACGAGACATAAAAGTAGCTGCACGGTGGTAGTTGCGTGTACGCGCATTCGCACGCGTGTACACCATTCCGCTGCGGTCGGATGGACCTTTGCTAATCTAGCACTCTCACTATTAGAAATTACGTTTGGTTTTACGGTATAATTGAATGCTAATTAATTGCACAAATTGTTTGGTCTAATTCTGATTTTATCACCATTTTTTTTCTCTCAGAACAGGACATTAATATTAATATCGCTTAAAAATAAATATTTGCGTCATCATGTATTTACCGGTATTTACGGTATCTTAGAACCATTAAATGGCAATTAAATTCTAATCTCTTTTTTTCTTCCATAATTCTTACACATATTTCTCGAAAGAGACATATAGCTGGCAAGCTAGAAATATATTACTTTATTAATAGCAATATTAATTTTTCCCTTATGATATACGAGTAATAAATTTAGGATTAAATAATAAATTGGCAATTAATTTGCATCTAAATATGCTATAAATTTGAACGTAATTCCTAATGATAGATCAAGTTAACGGGGATACCGAACAGTGGCCTCGAATAACGGCGACGAAAAATTAAGCTCTCTAGAATTATATCACGGATCTTACTTATCCAAGAAAATCTGAAACTCCGCGTGTATATCTTACTTTTCGAAGCACATACGAAGCAACGCAACGATGCGATCGCACTTTTTCGACCGTCGTCGGCCGTCGCGCGGCTTAACGAGGTCGATTAACATAATGGAAACATTTGCATTCATTATACGGTGGTATAATGCATGGTAACCCTGACGAACGTTTGCCTTAATTGGTCTTGCCTCCGTAAAATCCGCGCGATGCCATCGTTAATAACGCTGAATCTCGGTTGCGTTTCTAGAACGACAAAGTGAACCTTTAAGGATTCCCTTCTCTATACGGTACGTCCTCGCTGCTCGTTATTACGAGAGATTGATGACGTAAATCCTTGTTAGTAGCTGCAATTGAGATTTTTCACATTGATACCAATTGTCTACGTCTCAGTTGCAATTACGTACGGATAATTCTTTAACGAACGTACGCTGCCAAACGGCTCCGACGCTACTGAATAGTAAACAACGAACGGGCGGATGACTCTCGTTCTCGTCGAAAATAGCGGATCCGCTTGAAAACAGGAGGAATTCGAATAGGACGGCGGGAAGGACATTGCGAGTTAAAAAGACAACGGGCGGGGACGACGGGGGACGAGAGAGACTGGTTAGAATTGATGCGGACGAGACGACGCGACACGACACGGCACGACGGATCTCGCCATCCGCCGTCATTTTACGCAGCGGCGCGGTGCGGCGCGGCGCCCACGACCGTGACTTCTTTTATGGAGCGGGCCCCAAACAGCCTCGTCCCAGTCCCCCGGCGAGGCCGCGACCCGAAAGCCGCAGTAACCGGGTCTTAACCTCGGCCTCCCTGTTCTTCTCGCTGGCCTCTTCGACATCAAAGCTTTCGTCGCTGCCGTCGTGGTCGTCGTGGTCGTCGTCATCCTCGTCCTCGTCCTCGTCCTCGTCCTCGTCACTCGACGAGCGAACATAGTAAACAGGACGAGTTAGGAATTTGCATACAAGGCCCGAAACAGTCTCGTAGGACGACCTGTCGCGTTCTTGTCCCAACCGCCGGACGAGTTCGGCTGGAATTCTCGTTAGCCGCAAGAATACCGGACCTTTATTTACAGACATGCCTTGAGTCATTCTCGCAAAGGAAGGAATTATTTTCAGTGGAGGAAAATGATATTAGAAAATTAGAAAATTTTCTGATTTATCGCCGTTGTATTATAAAATTTTCTCGTATTATTACTTTCTTTATGATTCTCGATTCTTTTATGAGATTGAAATCGATTTTTGCTCGACGTAAAAACGTCGAGGCAAAAGGACTTATATCTGATTAGATGAGAAAATAAATGAGATGACATTGTACGATTACTTTTGGATGGATTTTACTTTGGTAAAATTTAAAATTGAAGTTTGGTTATAAAACATACAGCGTTATAAATTTCATATAACGCTATATAAGTTATAACATATAGGTTTCAATGCTGTAATAAAGAACGATTTTCTCGGATATTTTTGTAGAAGAAAGATCGATCTCAGAATAATTAAATCGATCGTTAATAAAATAATGCGGCTCAAATGGCATATCTTATACATGTAATGAAATATATATCGCTGCGAAATATGGATGCATGAATTTATTAACACAGTAACGGTTATTAGTTTGCTGATGATAAAGTTGTGAAATATGGATGACGAGACTTTCGAAATATTTTATGAGTCATCTGCATTGGCGAGTGTACGACGAGCACGACGTACAGAGAACATCCAAAAATATGAAAAATTCCATACATTTGTGAAAAGCTGCTCGTTAGGACGTGTATGATTTCCCTTGTGTTGTACTGAGATAGTAGCTCTCTTTCTCTCTCTCTTACACACACAACTGTATGAGTAAGATAATCCACATATGACAACTTTTAGAAGATAAGAAATTGTTTTGTGTATTATATTTAATTAAAATTTTTTCTTGAAAAAAATAATCGTAATATAATGAAATTAATCTTAGTATGATCAAGTTTCGACGTTATTACATAATTTATACATCAGTTAACATATTAATCATACAGAATTGTATGACAGTATTCGCAATTGAAAAAGTTGTATTAAGTTTAAGATATTTCACGTGTCTCAAACAGTTTATGTAAATTTTCATGTCAATTTAACATATAAGATGCATAAGTTAAGAAATAACATACAAATGTTATATATATAGACAATTAATACAAAAAATACATTGACATAATTTATAAACAAATTGTGGAAGCATTTTCTTTTCAAAATTAACATTTGTAATACAAGTATACTTGTATGTTAAATTAGCGTTCGGATGTGTTAAAAATTTAACAAAAAAAAAAAAAAATTTCAATAACGGCCCATTTTAACACAAAATGTTTTTACTACATGCCAAGAAATTCGAATTTACATACACATCGTACACGTAACATTCATTAGGTAACCGAGGCAGATTATGTATAATTAACAGATCATGTATTATTGAAAATTAAATAAACTTTTTCTTTAATCTTTTCACAATTTCGCCCGAGACTATTTACGTCCACTTTCGCTGGACAATCACCTCTGTACTATATTTATACACATTTTATGTTATCGCACTTTATCGCAATAGACGTCAGGATCGTCTCGAAAAGCTGATAGCCAGTGTACGTATCGATAGACGTTCTTAGCAGCACGAGCAGCTCGGTTCTACGTTTCGCGCTTATCCAAAAGCTTATCATCACCGCGCTGAGCGATATTATTCACGTTAGGAAGGTGACATATCTCTGCGCGATTGCGCTTACGCGCGCTTTAACGTAGTAATAATATCCTGGTGTGTCGCGGTCGCGCGCTCGTCATCGCCATTGACTGCCGCGCACGACTCGTCCTTGGTGAGTCGATAAGAGCGATAAAACGCGCGGCGACCAGCTAGTCTAGACGATTACGCAATCCCCTGAAAAGGCATTGATTGACGTCCCTACGGAGCAGAAGCGAGGCGGAGCGGAGCAAAGTGCAGCGAGACGAGACAGGACGACCATATACGCGACCACCCGTCGTCCCCGAGTCGTCATCGAGTTACATCGTCGTTGCTTCGTACCCGTTCGCTCGTAAACCGTCGCGTATTCTGCAATAAGAAGAAAAGGAGGGGAACGGGCGCCACTCACGTGTGCGTGTATGCGTGTGCGTGTGCGCGCGCGCGCGCGCATGTCTATCGCTGTCTACGCGTCTGGTACGACCGAGACGGCGACAATCGCGAATTCCGCACAAGGTGGAAGGAGCGAAATTCGCGATGACTGGAAAGACCAGCAGGAACAAAGGACAAAACCGCAGGCCCCATAAGCGATACGATTTGAAAAAGTTACTCGGAAGAGAACAGCGTTGTTTGTGACGTATCAAACGCGTGACTAAGCTGATTTCACAATCACAGTGATATACTATATATGTTAAGAGCCAACGGATGTTAAAAGCCAGAACATTATCGTAGCGTTGTATTATAATCCATTGACGATGTCTGTTAAAAGACTAAATCGGGCTATCAGTCGATTATGCGCCGTACTACTGGGTATTTTGAAGATCTGTAATGGACTCATTTAATAATGCAAGCGCTGGTCTCCATATTCTCATGCCGCGTTTAGCGCTAAATGCGGCTGTCTGATCCTCTTCTCTCGCGCTGACATTGAATGCAATCCTCATATTAGACTTAATTAGACCGATAAATCCCAACACATCAGCTGAGTATATTTAGCGTTAAATGAATGTATGAGCACGATGTGCGAGACATTGAATCTTCCATTGGATTTTAGATTGTAAACATTAATATATGCAATGTATATATATATATATATATAAATATATAAACTATTATATTCATATTCCGATATTACTTCTGGAAAAATTATATTATAGATAGATTAGAAAAAATAAAAGATATTTGCCACCTACAGATGATCTGAAGGTTATACCTTTACGTCGCCCCCGGTGGCGGTGGTTGTAAGCAGAATTCTTTCTAAAAAATCTGTTTATTGCTGCTAACTACCGACCCATGAACAGTTAAGAGATAAAAGTTAAGAGATTAAACGTTAAGCTGTTATGCACATTCAAGCCGATGGGTTTAAGTCTCCGCTTTTACGCGGACTCATTCGCGCCGGAAGGGGCGGTGATCGTCTCGACGGCGACGGGTTGATTCATCTCGCGCAGCTCTCTCGTTATCCGGCCGTATTGTCATTATGAAAACGAGCAACGGCGCGCACTTAATCGACCGGCGGGATTCGAGTTGCCGCGACGGCAACTACAATTTCCGTGCTTACGCGCGGCTATAACATTCGGAATATTTAATAACCGGTATCGTAATGCAAATCAGTATACAGGGTATCCCAGAAATTAACAAGTCACCCTCTATCTACGTAGATCTCTCGATATCCCCAATTTGG
>NW_017306059.1:3457014-3461842 GCF_001594115.1 Trachymyrmex septentrionalis | reverse complement strand
TCTCTCTCTCTCTCTCTCTCTCTCTCTCTCTCTCTCTCTCTCCTTTTAACGGAGCTGTCATTTCTCTGCATATATTCGACATTTTTATAAGTGATCCTTGAATCGTTATCAAAGTCTGGAGTTTATATAAGAAAGAATGTGGATAAAAATTTAATAAATAGTTAGATGCAGTTTTGAAAATAATTTCGCTAGACCGTCGAATTAATTAGGAATTATGTAGGACTCTGCCGATTGTCAGAATGTCAAGAGTGCTTTTTACAGCATTGCTCGTCATGTTTGAAAATTCTACATAATTATATTGATGGCTCAACAAAAGATTTATCTTCACATTTGTACGATCTAGTCAAATTTGTAAATACATCAGTGCAATCGTTCTTTTCATTTAAATATAATACACTACATTCATAATGTTAAACCGTACTCAATTTGAATTATTTTCAATCATTTCCACAGGTTCGCCACTGTCTTTCCTATTCAATACGTCCTTAATTTAACTAAAACGGAATTAAACAATTTAACTGAAGAAAATGTAATAAATTTCACTCCAATTTATTATTCACTAAATGCATATTTATATAAACGTTTATTTCGAAACTAACCACAGAAATGGATTGATTTATATTTTGTACATGGAGTAAAACGACAAAAAAAGAAAACAAAAATGTTGTTCGATTCAAAGGATCGGATTATCATTGCCCCTTTGATATCTAAGCTTGTAACGTTGCTATAAAGTAAATGCGTGCGAGGATTTCGTGCAAGGATACACCTAAGCGGTTACGTATAGAAGTTTCCTTATTATTATTTTTCCAACTAAACTATATTCCATAACTATATGTATTATAGAATTGCTAACTGACTGTGCAGCAACCTATTATTACGGTGCTTAACAACCGGCATGGCTGTAACGCAGCGGCGCGTAGACGGGGCTAGTTAAGCGGGGCCGCGCGCTTCCAGATAACTACGTCCTCACGTCGCGATATAATCGGATCGCGCGATAACGTTATTACACGTTATTATTACCGTCCGCGAGACGTGACCGTAATCCGCTTGCGGGCAAATCTCTGCTAGTTTTCTACCTCGTTAACGCCGACGTACTCGCCGCGCCGCGGACGCCGGCACTCGCCATCCGTTTGTATCGCTCATCCATTTCCCTCCCGTGAACGCGCCATTGCGTTCCACGTTACTCCCAGGGCTTGATCGGCGAGTTCGAACCCTCGGCGATATGGGGGAAATCTTTTTACAGCAGCATCATCTTACCGGTATACATAAAAGATGAGCTTGGTCCGCGCGGTAGTCTGCGAGAAATTCGGGTTGTCGTAAAAAGAGAGTTTGAGTACAGAATTGAATGCGTACATGTATATTGCAAAGACGGGCGCGTGTATTAAAGAGAAAATCTTTCAAGCGTAAGAGAAAGCTGTTTCGAACATTTTTACAATACTCTTTGTTTGATTAAAAAAAGATTGTTGCAGTAATAACATAAATTCTGGCGGGTTTTCTAAAGAAAATATACGTGTGTATATTTAAAATTTCGAACTTATCTCGGAGTAAATACAATATATTGACTTATATGCCTTCTCAGTAATTATCGACCCGGTGTCTCCGGAGTATTGTACGTATCTTCGGATCCAAAGAAATTACACTGTGCGGAATACATAAATTATTTTATATATTCTACACACGTCATGAAGTATCGCGTGACTTTATCACGAGGTACTACTGCACTTTTCGAAACTGAACGTCTCAGTCGAGTTCGATCCCCCTTAGGCGCCATCGTCACGGGGCAATAACACGAAGGGGAGATTCGCGTTACGTCGGATCGGTATCCCGATTACGCGCGTTCGCGCGCGGACGCATGCACGCGTTATCAACAACGTGGCTGAAACGTTCGCAGCTCGCGCCGACTCGGCAAAAAACCGGCCGTTGACGTGGTCCCCGATCCTCTTTCCCTCTCTCTCTCTCTCTCTCTCTCTCTCTCTCTCTCTCTCTCTCATTGGCGGCCTGACCGCGACGTCGGCTCGGCAGGCGCGACGTCGAGGTCGGTCACCCTGCGGAAGATCGGCCGAGGAGAAAAAGGGAGAGCAGGAATGCAAGAGAGACCACCGGCCAGTCGCCGTCAGCCGATCGCTGCGCCTTCGATCGTCCTTGCGCTCCTTCGCGCTCTGAAAATAATCGCTTCATCGTCTCAGCTTAAATTTCGCACACACCGCTCCGAAACGATCGTCTCCGTAATCTGATCGATCGATCCTTCTGATCTGTCAACCGACGAATTCGCATTTTTAATCCTTACTCGATGAAAAATAAACGAATGCTCGCCGATTTCGCCGATCTCTTTGCTTCTCCGCTTTACTTCGCTTCTTTCAAGCGTTGATGGTGTCAATAATAGCTGAGCATTGCGATTTTTATTTCATATCGTACGAGCCGTTTCTTATAACAAATGGTAATCAGATAATATGACAGTTTCTCCCGTAAACGCATCTTATGTTTCAACGATGCCAGCAGTGCGATATTAAATTATCATTATCAAATAAGGTTATTGGATAATCTGTAATATTAAAAATGTTTACCAAAAAAAGAAATAAGATTTTTTTTAAGAGGTTTTTGTATAGGAATTCTGTTGAAAAGTGGGTAAATGTTTCTAAAAATTACTTTTTATCTTTTATTTATTATTGTTTCAAGATAGATTTGATATTTTTTTAATAAAAAAAATCTAAATAATTAATAAATCTATTTTCTTTCTACGCATTGTATTGCACGGTTTACATAAAATCATGAGTCCAGATTTTAATGGGTTAAAAATGAGACGTAGTTGCTGTCGTCGAAATTACAATTATCTTGATAATTTAATTTCTTAATATTTTTTCGAGATTTTTCGAGATTCAAAAACTAAGAATAAAAATCGAACTTTTTATAAACAAGTGTCATTTATTTATTTATTGAGCGTACCTATAAATAATTATAGTTACAATAGTCGCAAGTGTTCTGATTAAAATGATCTCCTTTTTCTAATTTTAGCTCACTGAATATTTCGAAATTGTGATTACAGAAAAATATAGCAGGATCTGTCTTGAAACAATAGTAAATACAGCACAAAAAGTAAATTGAAAAACATACTTTTCCAAACAACTTACTAATTTTCTAAACTACCAAAAGTTTACCTAACTGTTTAAACAAAAAACCGTTCAAAGTGACAAGTAAAAAACCCTCTTAAGCCATTACACTTTTTACAAAACTCTTATCTACATATATCGCAATCATGGAATAGTAAAAAAATTTTTTTTTTGTTTCCCACTTTATCATACTTTTTTTATATGTATGATAGCTTTGGCTTTTTATTGAAAGGGGGGGGGGGGCAAAAAACTCCTCAGTCTTGCGACAGATTTTTCAATATATAGAGTCTAAACGTTTCACACGTTATCACCCCAGTCTTGCGTCATTCTAACGCGACCACGAATCATATCCACAGCTGGCGGCGACTAATCGGTTTCGACGCGTCGGCTTTTACGGGGTTCGAAGCGGTGAATTCTTCCGATTATCATAGGGGTCACCCGCCTTTAATAAATCACGAGGTGTTCGAACAGCGGGCAGGCAGGCAGGCAGGCAGGCCATTTCTATTCGGTGTTTCGCAAACAGCGAGATTAGCGTAATCCGCGAGCGAAAATACGTGACGTCGCCGGCATCCTCGACTTCGCGCACTTTGGCACGCGGTTTAATCACCGAACGATTACGCTTCCGCGGTTGTTTTCTGGGGAGAGATTAATCCGGACTCACGCGTTCGCCTCACGCACCATTCGTGGCACGTATCCGTCGAGGAATTATCGTTTCCATTAAGTTCTTATCGTGCTTTCTCACTCGTCGGACTGTCGTACGATTAAATAAATCGTCATGTCTCGACTCTTTCTCTCTCTCTCTCTCTCCCCTCCTTCCCTCTCCCTCTACGCCGTCGCGTCGGTCGCGATCACGTTTATCGGAGTAATTAATGATATTATTAGAGGCGCATCCGATAAACACCCGGGGAATTCGCCAAAACAAGACTCGTAGGAAACGTAATGCACTATCAAAGTCCCGGTTTGAGAACCGCGCGCGTATACGCAGTTTATCTGTTTACGTTTTTCCTCTTGACCGCGGCGACCACGACAACGACAACGACGCTTCTTATCCGCGCGTAACCCGTTTGCTCGCGTGCGTCTAATGCATCATTAATTAACAACGACACGATCGCCGGATGCACGCGTGACCACTCTCGTTCACGGTCGCACAAAACTGCCGTTTGTTTACAACACCGTTTGTTTACCGTAATGCTCAGAATGTTCACCGACCGACGATCTTCTATACACATTAAACACATAACGTTCGTTCTGTCACGTGCCGCTAGCTGGCAAATCGTACCGCGATATTAGAACTTTGGCTTCAATTCAGTTACGGAATGGGTTCGAAATTTGTTAAGAAATTTGTCCGAATTTAATTAGCATGATAAAAGCGTGTATCGTGCGACACATTAACGATACTTAAGAATGATTATTTCCATTACTTTAGATACGAAGCGCCACTCCTGAATGTTAATATGGTGGATGGACTACTATATGTATTCATTTAAATGAATTAATTTCAGAAATGATAATTGCCTGCCGATATGGTTGTCGGACTTTCGACGCAATCGACCTGAAGTATTAATAATCCCCCTCCAAATTTCTGAAATCTTAACAAACTGTAATAAACTTACACTTGCGACAAATAATGATTATTTCTTTTAGTGTGTAGTTTTAGTTCGTAGCTTTTTTACAACGTGTAAAAGAATGTTCAAAACGTAAAGTCCACTCATTATTGTCAC
>NW_017306059.1:3452418-3456914 GCF_001594115.1 Trachymyrmex septentrionalis | reverse complement strand
TTTAGTTCGTAGCTTTTTTACAACGTGTAAAAGAATGTTCAAAACGTAGTTTTGTCCACTCATTATTGTCATAAACGGTAAAGAAAAAAACTCGCAAAATTTAATTACCCATAACAGTAGTTGTTTTATGCGTTTACAATGATTGTGTCCAATTATGATGAATATATACAACGTAATTATGTTAATGTTCCTTATTGTTTATCTCTGACGATAACTACTTTAAATTATCCTAATATCATGTTGTTAAATTATCGCTTTATTTATCATTTTATCACGTTTTAGCGAAAATAACACGATGCATGTGCGCGTGCCATGAAATTATCGCTGTGTTTGCGAATTGACGTGTTAAAACCCACGTTTGCATCCTGCGGCTTATTTCTCAATCGAAAAATTGCCTGCATCAAAGTAGCAGCAGAAATATACAGATTTACACACATTTTCCCATTGAACGTTTGAATAATTAATTAACCTTCTAACGACCGATATTTTTATACGAGACAGCTACTGATCAAAATGTAAATTACAGACTGTATTAATTTTATGGATAAGTAGGCGTAAGGCAGTTTTGTGCAAAAATAAAAAAACTAGTTTAGCTGTACGTAAGATAGTTATATTTTTTTAAAATAAATAATTATAATAATTATGTTTAATAAAAGGTTTGAATTTTTATCAAGGAATATACTAGTATATCAAGGATAAAAAGTATATGAGAGCGAGGAAGTTAATTATAAATGATCACAGTGGTCGATATTCCGAACGCCAAAATAACAAAGTTTACAAATTTACATCGGTCAGTTCGAACATCATTTCATGAAATTCACACTTGTCCGCGTTTTTCATGCGTTACGAGTTGGAGATTATAGGATTATTTTATAAAATCGTGCTTTGCATTGCGCACAAGCAGACATTGGTACCTACTGCATCGAAGTAAATCATCTTCAATTATTCGTGACAACGCGACACGTCGCGTCGCGGACAGCCAACAGCGGTAGCAACGGTTCTGCGATCGCCAATGCGAAAGTGCACGCCAACATTAACGGTACATTGCCAAAAATGATTATAATACGCGGTTGTGCGGTGAGCATTTTCGCCAAGAAATTTCACATATTTCGCAAAAACGTCAAACAGAATCTGTTTCGCAAAACGCTTCGGCAGAAAATAACCTGGGCGGATCTGAGTCCGCTCCAAAGATCATTATTAGATTATCTGAATATTTCGCTTAAAAGTGTATTATTTCGAAACACATGCCCACGTGCACATAAATATCCTTACTTTGATTATATCTCACGCTCTCACAGTTGAAAACCGGAGTATTTCGTTTTTTTTTCTTATAATCGCAGGCTTTTTTTTCTTTTTTTTTTTAAATAGCGAATCTAAATCCGTTTGAAGGACGTAAAATGTAAAATGCGGCAAGAAAGAAAAGAGGAAAGAGGAGGGAATATGAATTCTTTATCGCATCCCCTCTGCGTTCGAATCAACGAACGTTGGACGAGTTGACGCGCCTCTCGAGTGCATCGCTCCTGATTGAAGCTGCAATGAACGCTTGCGCTCCCCCTTCGCGCCGATAACGCGTCGAAGTCTTCGCGAAGGGCAGATAAGAGCAAAAAGAGCGTAATCGGAAGAGGACCAAAAAGAGAAGCGGTGGAGAGGCGAATAGAAGAAGAGTTATCGCGCTCGTCTGCCGTCGTCGTCGCGCCGCGGAGGATAAGGAGGAAGAGGAGCAGCGAGGATCGACAGAATGCAGGAGAAAGAGAGAGAGAGAGAGAGAGAGAGAGAGAGAGAGAGAGAGAGAAAACAAGGAGAAAGAGTAGAGGAGAACGGGAAGGAGAAGAGCGAGGAGAGAGGCTGGAGAGTGAAGCGACCGAGAGGGTGAAGGAAGAAGTCACGGAGCAGCAGTGGAAACGAAGGTGGAGATAGTGGCGATACGATGGAGGTGGATGGCCACGATCAGTCCGCGTGGCGAGGATCATCGTCTGATATTCTGATTTTATATTTTAATAATCTTATACATAATCTAAATTTTCCCTATTTTTTTCTGTTTCGTTTCGGGGCCCAATTAAATTTTGTCTTGTAATTATTCTCTTTTTCAATTATGCCTAAGAATTAGCTGTTATTGCTATTATGTAGCAAAGTAAAAAATAATTGCTCTTTAAGATAATTGAATTATTATTTTAAAAATTTTGCTCAATTGTTGCACGGAAAGAAAGGTTTGAAAATTAAAGGATTTAAAATTTTGCTGAATATAAATCTGAAGATAATTTTTTCTTCAAAAAAACTCAAATTGTACATTATACAGAGAATATCAGCTTTTTTTCTTTTTGCATCGTTACCTATTATTTTTCAATTTCCCAAATTATTTTGATAGTCCGACAAAATTATTTTCGGATTTGTGTCTAGCAAAAATATTACATTTTTTCAACAAAATTGTATCGCTCAACTTGTCCACCTGCGATTGTATTTTATGTATTTCGGAATACTGTGATATTATTGAATGAGAGAAGAAGAAACGCGGGGATAACTTTCGGTAGTTATTTAGGCGTACAAGTTTGGTGTTTACATATTATATATTAACTTTATCTTCGCGGGCACCGCGTACGCGGGGTAAAGGAAACGCAAATGCGCGGATTCTCGCCGTGGGCGCGAATGGCCGTGGTTACGGATCTGAAGGTGGCGATACCGACGGCGGCGGTGGCGGCAGGAGATGGTGGAGGCAGAGGTTATGCGCCGCGCGCCGCGCTGCAGGGACGAGAAAACGACGTGCGAGAGAGCGACGAGGAAGGCGGCGGGCGCATGGAAGAAGGGGAAAGATCGTCCGGAGAGGGAACGGAGGACCTGCACCGACGACCCTGAGATATGATAGCCCAGGGGTGGCCAACCGACTACGAAGCGAGCCCTCTAGAAGGTAACCACCGGCAGCTGTTGAAGCGGACGAGTCTTGTGTACGAACCTGTACGAAAACCTATTCGCATTGAGAGCAGCTAGCGAGATCGGATCGAACGTTCTCTCCCTATGTTTAACTGTTACCTAATCGAAATTTGTGAATGAAAAAGAAAACTGAGAAACTTTATCGAATAAATCGAGTTTCAGATTTTAGAAGATGCATCATTACCGAGCTATTCGATGATCAGATTGTCACGGTCTTAATAGTCTGTGCTCCGAAACAAAAGCGTTCATAGTTGTAGAGAAATTTAATCAGAAGGTCATGTTTCTTTTTTTTTTTTGTTTCTTATCGTGCAAGAAATATCGTGGGATTTTAAGAAACTGCGGGAACAAGTAACAATAAGCGAAGTGTCGACACTCGACGTATGCAAGGTAACTTGGCTGCGACCGCGATTCGCGGAGTTGTTGGATGATCACCCCGGTGATAGCCGGTTATCATGCCTCCCCACTATCTCCCGTCTCGCTGCCCTCCCTGGCCTTTTTCCACCTCCGCCGACGAGCAACGCCGTTCCTCGATCCCTTCGCCGCGCCGTTGTCTTTCCTCCCACCCCCGCCTTCGGTCCCAACAACCTTCCGTCTAGACGGCGCGCGCACGCACACACGGCCGATGCGGCCGTCTCTACGAGCACGGAGAGATACGTTGGGCGGCGGTGTATTAAGCGGCGTTCACACACGCGCAATGTCACGTCGCGTCGCCCGCAGGCACGCGCCGGCGATAAAGCCTGAATAGGAGACCGCCGCCGCCGCCGCCGCCGCCGCCGCCGCCGTCGTCGTCGTCGTCATCGTCGTTAGATCGTACGTGAATCGGAGGAAAAGCGCAATATTGTGCACGCGCCGTCTGCGCTTGACGGCACGCTCCGTCTCGCGCGACTCATCCTTGTCGTACAAGGTACGGCTATAAAATCTCGCATTTCGCAAGTAGCACCAAGTATCTTATATACAATAAAAGTTTCCTCTTATACCAGCGGAGAACATAAGCTTTGTATCTACAACACTCCTTCGTAGTCGCTTCAAGACGCGTCTATTGCTATACATTTCGAATAATAAGTTGCGTTGAATTTTTTTTTTCTCGAAGAGAAGTTTTAACAAAATACGTCACCCCATCGGCACCGAAAGAAGTTTCTGGTTGAAAATGAATCAACCAGGAGATTCTGATTCTGTACATGCAGACTTCTAGTTGTCTCAACTAGAATTATAACAGGTCTTATTTCGTCATTTTTACGCCCGCGTTTCTAACCAATGCAGTTTATTCTTGATTTCATTAAGAATTAAAAAAGAATGAAGAGTAAGTTGGACCGAGATTAAAGTTACATTAATAGAAACGGGTATCAACGGCTGTAACGATATCGTTACGTTGCCGTTGCGCAGATATATTGGAAGCTTTCCAGCAGAGACACAGATCGAGAGCCACACCGTTTTTGTTTCTTACTGATTATTGAACAAGAACAGAATGACTCTTGTGTCGATTTGTGTCTCTTGCTGAAAATCTTCCCTATAGTAGAAAAACTGCGCGAAAACAATGATATCGCTGCCATCATTAACAGTTACAGAATAAG
>NW_017306059.1:3451441-3452318 GCF_001594115.1 Trachymyrmex septentrionalis | reverse complement strand
CCTATAGTAGAAAAACTGCGCGAAAACAATGATATCGCTGCCATCATTTACAGAATAAGGAATAACTTTAATCAGAAACTTTTAATCGCCCATTTTCCAGAGCCAGAATTCCAATTAATGCAGACTCTTTTTCTATACAGTGCGAGATCACGAAAATTTCGCAGCGTGAAGATCCACGCGAACCTCCACGTGCATGACGGAGGACAATTTCCCTGTCGTCCGATCTGATCTTGTCCGCTTGGCGCGAAATACACGAGACGAAAAGAGCGACGTAAAGTTAATTATACACGTTATATCGTCGGGCGTATATGAAGCGGTTAATTTGGGCTGGTAAACAACGACGTCGGAATTCCGCGAGCGTGCCGCGAGCGCACAAACACCGGCTGCGACGACGACGACGACGACGACGTCGGAGGCAGCGGCCGGGTCTGTGTCGTTCCGATCGTCTCGTAACAGTCGGGCGTCTGCATGTCGCTCGGTAAATAAGACCGAGAGACGCATGAGGAAAGGAAAGATGTCTCGTTTCGCCCCTCTCTCTCTCTCTCTCTCTCTCTCTTTCTCTCTTTCCTCGCGCGACGATGACTACACGCTTGCCACGCGTAATGCGCGCGTATAACAGACATCGGGGGACCCGCCGAAGAACGAAACAAACGTCGGAGACAGACAGTTCGCCGACGACGGGCGACCTTGGCCGCGGCAAGGAGGTGAGCGAGGTCGGTTGAGGGCCCACGTTTATTCGCTACTTCGCCGCTGGGTGCCCCCCTTAAGGTGCGACTTCACCACAACGACGGTCGGGTAACGTCGCCCGAAGGGTTGCCCTCTTGTGCACCCGCGTACGCGCGCGCGCGAGCGGGCAGGAGCTCACCTTTCTTTCGTT
>NW_017306059.1:3414769-3451341 GCF_001594115.1 Trachymyrmex septentrionalis | reverse complement strand
TTATCCGGTCGTATCTCTCTTACTCCTCTCTTTTGGCCCCTTTCTCTCCCTCGCTGTTTTTCGTATCCCGACCGGCGTCACCGCCATTACCGGCCGCCCCGGCTTTCTCTCCCTCTTACTTTCTTTTTCTCATACTCACGCCGGTCGCTCGGACAGCCGTGCGTTCACCAGCACGGTCTCACGGGTGTGCGGGTGTGAGAAAACGTCGGCGCGACCGGCCAACAGACTGTTTCTCTTTCTCTTTTTTTTTTTTTTTTCGTACGAAACGACGACGACCGATAGGGGTGATCGGCGTCTAGTAGTAATCGTAATGGCGCGAGCGTGCGTGTACGCACTCATGCGTGTCACGTGCGTATCTACACACGCGCTCCCTCCACTCGTGATCGGAGGCAATGTCGAAATTTTGTCGGGAGTACCGACCGTTCGCCACAGTCCGTAGCCACGTTCTTTTTATTAGATCGAGAACGAGGTCGTTCTATTGCGTCACAATAGGCGGCTAATAGAATTAATAGAACGCACGCGGAAATCTACGCCTACAAAGATAGATTGAGCAAAAATATGGATTTCGTCACTGTTCGTTCCTCCCTGATTCACTTGTGGCGATCGAATCATTTCGATATATTGTTTATGTTACGATGATTTTGAATAATGTATTTTTTTGGTAAATCTGTCTACTATTTTGTTGAAAAATAAGTCGAGGCGGAATTAAAAAAAGCAGAAGAGTAAGCAATTATTTGATTTGTTTGGCACTAAAATTCAAGTTTGTGAATGAAACTTCATGGATGAATATATTTTTACTTCTATGTAATATTGTATTTTGAAACTTAGTGTTTAAGATATTTAATTTACAAAAATTATTTTATATTCTATTTCAGGATAGAAAAAATTAAATTTTTATTGGACAACTATATATATATGCATATTGTCCATAAAATAATCTTGAGTTCTTCCTCCTAAAATCACTATTAATCATTAATTTTTTAATGAACAAATTAATGAAACCAACGGAAACGTCAATATAACATAATGAACGATATTTCTTTTATAAGAATTCTCTTAGAAGATGAGAAGATAAATATTAAATAGTCTATATTTAACACTATATAGAATATAATAGAAGTACCAAACGAGGGATCCATTATTGACCCATTGCTATTTTTTAAATTAATATTATATTCTTCTATAAAAGATAGGATTCTAAATTTGTTTACTTTCCAATTATTATATCCTTCATATTAATAAAAATTTGGTTTCTCATTACTTTCTTAATTTTTGTAATAATTTTTTCGCTTTTTAATGAATAAAAAACGAAAATTGGTACTTCTTTCTAGTGTTTAAAATTTACAACCAATGAGTTATAATCAGTATATATATTTGATTTGATTCTTGAAATATATTATGACTTTTTTCATCTCTATACGGGGCGGGGATGGGAGGGGAAGGACAGTTTTGCAGAATTATCTAATAATAAATTCACGAATAAAAAAACTAGATATACAAATCTGAAAATAATTTTGTTGAATCATCAAAATAATTATGTGAGACGGTCAAACTGATTGCTATAGAATGGCACAATTTTTTTACAGCATTATTCATTATGCTTAAAATTTCTATGTACAATTCACTTCAGCAAAACTCAGTTCTTTCCGTTCAATATACATTCTCTTTGAAATAAATAAAAAAATTCTTTACGTTCTTCTTGTCTGAAGCCAAAATTAAACAATACTCGTTTTCCAAAATTCCAAAACGAACTATCTCGCAAATTGTTGGAACATGATATTCAGTAACGCAACGATTGCATTTCACTGCATAATATAATACGTGAATGCAATATTTAAGAACGGAGCGATCGGACGTTTCGCGTGCGAATTAATCGAGTAACTCGATCTACGACGCATTAATCTTGAACTGAAGCAGTATCGATCGATCGACGCGCCGGTGGGGACCGAAATAACGAGCCGATATAATTTCAAGCGTAATTTCATCCTCCACTGAGCGCGATGCGATGCGATGCGATGCGCGCGCGAATTAACAGGATCGATTGTAATGCCCTGTTGTTATGACTAACTCGCGCAAATTACGCGCACTTAAACGCTCGCATTGAGTCGATTTTCCGTTTGATCCTTCGGGACTTTGTCCGTCCACAAATTTTTTCGCTGCGCTATTTACACGCTGAAGTATAACCGATTCCATTGCGAAACAATGTTAGCATGCAATTCATTGTTTCCGCATGCCTGCCCACCGATGCGTTTTAATAACTGCGATGGAAATTTATACGCACTTTTCGTGAATCCGATTATTGAACCTCGCAGTTAGACGAGAATTAGTTGAAAATAAAGTTGTATGTTTCGACGATACGTCTAGAGTTTCGTATCTACATTAAATTGCAAACGTTTGCTAATCCGTATTAGCCTTGATTAGTTTCGAGATATCATTGTTAACAAGCAACTTTGCAATTATTATAATTCTTTAATGTGCCTTCCATTTTTTATTTGACCTGTATAAACCAATCACATTGATAATCTTACAACAATTACAAAGCTACTTCTTCTACTAGACGAATTAAAAATCTTTTTTATCACAATAGTTTAAGTGCAACAGATATATGATTAGTTTTCAAATCAATCTGTTACGGTTTTATTGTTATGTATTCGTTAAATCGATTCAATCTGCAAACTATCCTGTGTTAGTAAATAGGAGAATCAATCATAATTGTAGTCATTTTTGCTGTCATTTCATCTGTAAAAACAACGTATCGCTGTCACGGAGGTGTTTAACTTTTTTTAATCATTTTTAATTTTCTTCAATCAATTATTATTGATGCAGCATCGAGAATCGAGACGTTCTCGGGTGCATCGCGCATCCAAGATCGTTCTGTAGAGAGAGAGAGGGGGGGAGAGAGAGAGAGAGAGAGAGAGAGAGAGAGAGAGAGAATGAACGTTCGTTGGACGAGCGAACGCACGGAACGCGGATGATTTTTGCGTCGTGCGACGACACGCCGGGTTAATCAGCCGGTGGATCAGCACCCGCGATACACACACACACATACACGCGTACACGTACACACACGGCACGGTGTCTGGTGGCGGACGTGTCGCGTGGGAGCGAGACGAGGGGCGAAACAAAGTGTAAGAGAGAAAGAGAGTGTACGGGGTGGTGAGACTCGACTGGCTCTCCGCGTCCTACGGGGAGACGAGACGAGACGAGACGAGACGAGACGAGACGCGACGCGGCACGACGCTTCGTGAGAAGAGGAACGAGAGGAGGAGGAGGTAAATGCGGCCACTGCGCCGCTGGCGGCGGTGGTGGCGGCGGCGACGGCGACGGCGGCGGTGGCGGTGGCGGCAGTGGTGGTGGTGAACACAGCGATGGTGCGGTGGGAGCCGTAGGGGAAACGGCTCTGTGGCTTCAGAGTAAATGGTGGGGGGTGGTTGGAGGGGCTAGGAGGAAGGGCGACGGAGTCGACGGTGCTGCGGCCTGACAGACACCGAACGCGTTCAGTCTGCCGCTGAACCTGGAATGCGTCGGGTGTTTTGTCGACGAGCGTCGCCGTCGCCGTCGCCACCGCCGCCGTCGCGACACGTAGGACCATCCTCTCATCGCTTCGATTCCTAGCGCGCGTCGCGATCGCGTGCGGAGGCGACGCTGAACACGACAAAGGACACTCTTCTCGCACTTCCGTTCCGTCTGGACCCGCGGCGTGTCGTCGCGTCGGACCGGAGAGAGAGAGTCACCACGAATCGCCAGGCACGAATGAGAATAATATCATCGTCTGCGCGAAACGGAGTTTTACGTGACACGCAAAACTCCCCGTGCGACTTTCGCAACGGCCGTGCGACGCGCATTGACGTTTCTCGTCTGCCGAGCTCTCGGCTGTTCTCGGCTATAGCGGCGGGAACTCGGCCAACAGCCTGTTCCTCTCGCCGCTTATCCCTCGCCGGATCTCTCTTTCTCTCTCTCTCTCTCTCTCTCTCTCCCTCCCTCCGTCCTCGCTACTCCGACTTGTTCTCCCCGGTTCCCCCCCCCTCTGCTTTTCCTACCGTGAGACGAATTCATATGAGGGCGGAGATCTCTGATACGCGAGACAGTGGATCTCGGGGTGATAAACCAGCGGTCGTCTGATGGGAAGATCGAGATATCACCGCGGTGGATCGCCGGGGTGGACGCGCAACGGCGACGCGAGCGCGCGAGATGATTTCGGGAGTCAAGGTCGAAGCCGTCTAGACTGCTGCTGCCGGCTATATATCTCGACGTCATTCAACGTCTGCGAGACGGCGCGCGCGCACGCCAGCCGACTTTCCGATAATACTGACTGAACGAGAGTGCACATCGAGCGCGACTCGCGCATCTCTCTCTTCCTCTCTCTCCCGGAAATCTCTGGGAATCTCTACGAGGGAATCTCGCGCTGCAGCGAGGCGACAGGGGACGGTCGGCCGGAGGGAGAGAGAGAGAGAGAGAGGGAGAGAGAGAGAGAGAGAGAAACAAACTTCCTCCTCTTCCTCCCCTCCCCTTGCAGCGATATACGACGGCAGAGAAGGGGATAACACGACGACGGAGTCGCGCTGCTGCTCCCATTAGACGCAGGCCGTTAAACGACCGTAACGCTTATGGTCAAGTGGGATCGCTGACGGAGCGCGGAGCACCGGATACAATCGAATTAAGTGGGAACGGGGTCGCTTCCTCCTAACGGGCCCTGCCGATCGATCGTCGTCGTCGGTGGACCAAGCTACGGGAACCGAGTGCCCCACGGCAGTGTTACTTCTCGCGAAAGAGCGTCGCGATATATCAGGACGTCGCGTCGCGGTCACGTCGTGTGATCCGTCGAGTACTCTATCCGGCCGACGGCTCTTCGAGCGGTGAAACGTTGCCGCTTCGCTGTAAAATATCATAGTAATTCCAAGTGACCGAGTCGGTGCGTTTGTCACGACGACGACGACAAGAGCGAGAAGAACTTTAGCACAAGTTCGTGAAAATCACGGTGGGCAAAAGTGTTGTCAGTTGTGGTGCGTTTATGTCAACTCGACGAGGCCGGTCGACGTCGACGGTCAGTGGTTGTTTCCGGCACGCCGACGACAACCTGGCGGTTCCTCCGTTCAAATGAAGCTGAGGCGTCGCTACATGCAGACGCTCGGCGTCTCTGTGAAACAGCTGCGCAGGAAATTACTCGAGCTGGGCGCGCGAATCCTCCACGTCCAGGGGTCGAAACCGCGCGACATGGCACTAGTGGTACGTGTGTCAAGAAAATGTGCTGTTTCTTATTTATTCTCTCCCGTCGCATCCCGTCGATGCATCCTCGTTCGTCGCGTCGATTTAACTTCGCACGTGCGACGATGCAACGATCGGATCGTTTAAAGATGTCACGTCGCCGTGGAAGATATATTTTAAAGGAGGCCACGTAGTGGTCTCTTTGCGTTATTCATGGAAGTGTAAATTTCACGCAGTGTCAAACGTTAACGACACTTTTTTTCACGTAGAGATCAAAATCGGTGTAATGGGTGGTACTTTCCAGCAAGAGACGCAGACGGCAGTGTAATACAAATGTTAAAAATGAAATGGTTCACTGTGTATTGTATTGTGTCACTTGTGTCTCTTTCGCTGGAAGGCACCCAATGTCTGTGAGTTCGTAAAAAAAAGTTCGATAGTCCGTTATGAAGAAAATGGTGCATATGTTTGCCTACGATATGATAGAATGCATAAGAGAGATGTTTTTCTGCGAACGTCTATTTGTAACTTTTACACGTCCGAAAATTGAATTCGGTCTTTCCTCAGCTTTCCTCAGAATTTATTCGCCATTTTTCAATCTCCATTATTAAACATCCTGTTAATCGAGTCTCAAATGAAATTTCCGTTGAAGTGAAACTAATTTAAAGTTAACCAGAGACAAGTTCCTGCTCATCCGTTTAGTAGACGCTTGAAACTTAATTTTGTGAAAACCGTTCAATTTCCAGTGTAAATATCTTCATAAAATCAAACTGATAAGATCGATTAAATAAGCTGTCGTTAAAATTTCAAACGGTTATATTATATGTTGGAGCGCTCCAACGTATATCGTGCAATCGCATTTTCACGTCCATTAATTTCAGAGCTATTAATGAGAAAATATATAAGTCGAAATGTCGAGCAATTTTAAATGTCTTCAATCCGTTTATTATTCACGAACGGGAATAGCGAGCGCGCGGCTACTCTATTTTCTAAAGACGAACCGTCGTATATTTACGATCGGCCGCGAATATTTAATCCCGTGGTTTTAGGCGAAATTATCGTACGAGATTTTATTTCACCTGACAGAGCCCCGACACACACACGGTAGCGAAAATGAATTACGACGGACGTACGATGCGCCATGTCGGTGAAAGTGTTTTATGTGACTAGTGCGTGGAAAAAAAAAAAATCAATTCCGCCGAGGTAACCCTCGGTATGCTGCACCTTGCACAGATGATTTACATACGTAGCATGAAGGGGTAATCGGTAGAACCTGATGCATCCGACATAGTTTTGAATTTCAAAGCTCAAGCCAGTGAAATTTAATGAAGTTCCCGCATAGATTTTCGTTAGATTTCAGACTCTCGAATAAGATTGTTTGCCGGTACACAAAAGTTCTACTGCTGCTTTTTTATTATGTTTCATCTTAATAATTCACAAATCCTCATACGCTTCTTCTCGGATATCTTTTAGTCTTGTTAATATTTCATAACATTTAATATTAAACATCTAGTATTAAAGGTTATTACAGAATTAGAGAATCTCTCTTTTTTTTTTAATGTTGTCAGTACACTTTTTTATGCTTACATTCCTCTTCGCACAGCAAAGATATATATAGCTTTTAAATACAAAAGTCTAAAAAAAGGTGACCTCCTTTTTTCACGTAAGAATAGCCTTCGAAGATTAACGCAAATAAAATTTGGAGGAAGAAAAAAAAAAGGAGGAAAGGCAACAATACAACGGCTTTATTATTCACATTGTTGTCCACAATTTTTCTATTGAAAAAATATGGAGAATTTGTCGAGCATTTTGTACGTAACAGGATAAAAATAAATAGAATAATACATACAATTTTATCGTATATATAAATGTAGATATAAAAATTCTTGATATCCTGAAGATGATAATAAGAATTTGAAGCGTGGACATTTAATATTTCTTGATACGGAATTAGTACACGTCCGGGGGGGGAGGGGAGCGGTATCTGGAACACCGAGACCTATTCCGTCTTTTCCCTCTTTCTCCCCCCCCCCCCCCCTGGGGAGGACGAGTCGAGCGAGTGTCGCGACGATGAGGACCAGGGAGGCGAACGGGGGTGGAAAGGCGCGCTCGGGAATGCTCGCGTCAAACTCGGAGCGAGAGGTGGTATAATAAAAGAAGCGGGGAACGCGAAGGAGGCCGTTACACTGTCTGCCTTGTATGTTTCTTCCGTCTGGCCTAGAATGCGAGGCAGGCTTTCACTGCAGTTTTCTCGTCTGGGTCGGCAGCTCCGTTCCCCCGTGTTGTTTTCTCTTTTGCACGCTGATGGAAGTAGCCTCTCTCTTCTCGTCGTCTACCGCCGAAAGAAACATCGAGCGAACGTGCACGTCGGTCGATACCTTCACGTGGCATTTTTAAATGTCATCAGCCTGCAATTTCCGAGGTCGGTCTCGCGAGCACAAGTCTTGGAGATGGCAGCCGTTCATTAGTAGGTTCTGCGACACGCTGACCTTTAACTTTAGAGAAATCCTTCCAGAGAAAAAGAGAGAAGGTACCGTGAGATCTCAAAAATCTTTCAAGTTTCATGAATTTTTTTTTTAAACGGGGTCACATGAACCGCTCCATGATATCAAAAGCTTGTTACAAAATTTATAGCACTTAAAATTAACGAGGCCGTCCATTTATGCTTGACACTTACATCGCCGAAATGCTTAATATTTTATGTTAGATCTTCATCATTCGATGAGAAGCACTCGAATTGTATTTAATTCGTGATTAAATTTTTTTTGTAAAGAATAATTTAGTTCAATTAGCTTTATTAAATCTTAAAGTAAATGCCGGATGATTTTTCATCATTAATTGTGTAAAAAAAAAAAACTGCATAGATTTGTCAAAAAATGTTGCACTACCAAACATTCTAAAATTTTTTTTAAGTAGATTAATTAAAGACAGTGAAAAAAATCACAAATTATTGAGATATATTTTATTATAAAAGTTTTTGAAGACGATATGAAAATATATTATAAAAATATGTTCGCGAGTATTTTCTTTGTATTCGCAATTTTTTCCTCTGTGTATATAAACAAGACAATATTCTGAATCTGTATTCTGTATATATATATATACATACTGCTAGATCTAATACTCCGACACGAACAAATTGAAAAATGTGTGTTTGTGTGTCCCGTTCTGCCGAAGATCATAAAATAGTCTTAAAGACGTTCCGTTTTATGAACCTTCTTTTCAACTAGGACTCCGTTTATCCATGACTCTACGAAAGCGATAAAAATGTCGATTCCGTTGTAGTGTCCTCGACGTCGCTTTGCGCGATAAGCAAGTCGTAAAGATATTACGCGAGATTTTGATTCATTATCGCGTACACATAAAAAGACAAATGTGTAAACTGTTCAATTTTAAAAATACGGAAACTCTAAATAGATTTCTCTTACAATCGTAGGACTAGTTTTTGACAAAATTTCTCTCTCTCTCTTAACGCAAATATTTTAATAATACGTTACAATAAAATAAATGTATTAAAAATAATATAAATTTCTCTTTCTCCCTCTCTCTTTACTTTGCTATATATAATTTTAATTACAAAACGCGCGTGAGTTTAATCTGTAAAAATAATTGCATTAAGGAAAAACATATTTAAAAAGGCATATAAAATTGCTTGCATATGTATAATTTTCGATAATGTCGAGATATATTCTGCGATTTGCAAATGTACAAGATTGCATTTATAATGTGAAAAAATATCGTTACACACTAAAAAACTGTAGGGGGGTTTCTTCAGAAAAACACTGGCCCGTCGGTGGAGATTCGTTTAGCGGTTTAGCTGAATCTAACGGTTGCTCTAATCGCACTCGTTAGTATAGCGAGCACGGCACGCTCGTTAACATGCGTCGGCTCGTAGAGCACGGCACGCTGCGCGCATAATTCGTGGCTATATATGCAAGTACTAGCGCATATTTAACCACTATATAAGACCGTACGGGAATATCTTTTATACTCATGAATAAATTTAATTTGCAAATAACTGAAATTGTAAATGATGTGCGAGTAAAACTGGATTTACTATTTATGTCTTCTTAAGTAATACCCTCTAATCTTTTGTAATTAACGAGTCATCGATTAAATGTGCAAACAACCGATATGTTCATAAAAAAAAAATTCACTTAAATTGAATACCTTGGATTTATTGTAGAATTACACTTATCTATTTAAAGTTATCGCAGATTGAATTACTATCGTTAACTTTAAAACGTTTTGCTGTGTTACTTTAATTAGTATAACTCCGACAAAAATTACTATGTAACAGAATTTAGCGTCTAACATTTATATTTTACGGAATCGACACAACGGAATACACAAAAATAAATATTGATCGCGACGTATTATCTTTCGGAGGATATAGATCCAAAAAAAAATCTTCTTTTAAAAAAAAGAAAAAATATACGCCAAGGTATACATAAAAAGGTGCTGAATACATTCTTCTTAATAAAAAACGGATATGAAATTAATAAATGTAATTAGCCAAGTACTTCACGCAAGACAAATAAGATAGACTAAAAGTAACTAAAACTGTCAACTGGATTATAGTGAAGAAAAAACTTGGCGTGCCCGAGTCGCGTTAATTGCACTTCTGTGAATATATTATCTCAACATACTATTTGTATTATAAATTAAAATATAAAAATAATAGACATATGTATATAAATATATATGTATGTATATAGTGATATAGTTTGTGGGACATGAAAATATACTCACAAATAATTGACGTATAAATTGTGGAGAAATAATTTGCAATAATATTTACATAACAACATAAATAAATTTTAATACAAAGATTAATAAGCAATTATTAACATCTCTTTTTTGTTGAATTATTGTTTTCATGTATTGCCTATATCTGCGAAATATTGTATGTAATAATCTTTTTGTTAATTAGCAAATAATTTCCGTATTATCTTATCTTTTGGAGGATATAAATAGATAGGTAAAATGTTTCTTAATGTTCTATGACGAGCTCTCTAAGACTCTAAGAGCATACAAACAAAAAAAAAATAAATAAAAAGCAGCGAAAAATATGAAGAAAATGAAAAAATATATGAAGAAAATAAAAATAACAAATAAAAATAGCAATAGTTATAAAAAAAAACGTGCAAAAATATATGTAAATAAAATAAATAATAAAGAAAAAAAAATGCAGGATTTGTCTCGGATCAGCAACAGTGGGTTTCTTGTAAGCAGAGTAAACAAGTAAGAATGCGGCGAATGTAATATCTCCCGTTTTATTTTTACACTTTTAGATAGATTTCTCCGAAGAGAAACCCCATGTGTCAGGTCATCATCCTGAAAAAAACGCCACGCTCGCACGTAGCCGCCCACGTATAATGGGCAAATATTAGCTCGAGTCGAAAATTAGGTCGATGGTTGACAATATTGTTTTTTTGTCTTTTTTGTTTTCTTTCTTTTTTCTCATTTGATTGGACTGTCTGGGTAAGAGACGCGTGGGAAACAGGCAGCGGGAACGTTTACACAAGTGTGTCTCGTACGAGGGTGACTCGCTCGATCACATCTCATACATTGTATATTGAAGATATAATATTGAAGCATCTAAATCCCGCCGAGCCTGGTAAAATAAATATCTGAACAACAGGCGCGAGCTCTCGTCTCTTCGCTTTTCTGTCTGTAACACGCGATATGTTATTTTATTCCGAATGTGGGGAGATACTAATATAACAGTAAATACGAATTAATGGCGAATAATTTTAATTGTTAAACGTTACGTGACACTTTGCATATATTATTTACAGTTTATATAATCATTGGAAGAATGTTGTTTATTTAAGTGTATATGTACTGAGAAAAAAATTAAATCTTGATACATATTTTGTTTCAATACTGCCTTAACGTTTACTTACAGCAAGCAAATATTTACTCAATAAAAAAATTATAAGTTAAATCAAATTAATGATTCTTGTATCAAATAAATATATATTCACGTTTAGTACATATTTAGCTAATATATATTTTTTAAAGTAAATATTTATTAAAATTTAGTACATTTTTCAGTGTAAAAAGATATACGGAAGGATTATGGACATCGCTGCATATTTTATTAGCCTTGTCGAGTTATTTTTATGCGATTAAGCGTGCTGTGCGACGTTTATGGAATTGCAAAAAATGCGTGTTTACTCGAAAAAAAATTTCATTTTTCGGACGATTACGTTCCATAGTATTTAATCAACTCACAAGTACCGAAAAAAAATCTGGCAATACGTTGGAATCTATTATATACGCTCGAGGCAGTTATCTCACTTAAAAAATCGAAATTCAAAGCTCTACGCTCGTTGAAAATATCACATATAACATTTTCGACAATAGCAGGGGTTTTAAACCTAGGTTGGATTAATGCTTTGCTATTAGTTGACATTACATGCTCTAGGAATAGTAGAGCTTAGAAATAGCACAGCGTCATTAATCCAACCCGTACAAAATATTTAAGATAATAAATTAAATAACTATAACAATGCAAATTAAGACTTTAAGTAAAAGAAGCAGTACATTTTAGAAATATAAAAGAAATATAAAAGAAGCAAAAATGTAGAAGAATCCATTACAAAATAGACTTAGATATAATAGATCAGACGATTCTCATATATTTTCGAGGCCGTGAGCAACTAATATTGCACAGAGTTAGCGCCTAATCCACGTTACCGTTCACTCTGCCAAGAGTGAAGGTACTCGTTTAACGAATGTCGCAAATAATCATGACGTTTTACGACAGTCACGCTGCCGACGATGGAAGGTTTGTGCATGCACATATCTCTCAAGGATCTCAAGGATCTCTCGTGTAAGAGAAAAAAAAAACCGTCATGACGCATGAGAAACTCGTCGTAGGAAACAAACACTTTGGCATTACGAGCTATTTGATTTTTTAAAATCAATCACTGTATAATACTCTTTTACTCACGTCACCAGAATGTCGAATTTCAACGAGGATCTTGAAGACATCCTCATTGTGCAAATATCAGAATTCTTCTAATCAAATATATGTATAAATGGAATTTAAAAGAAAAATTATCTGTGTGATGTATACCTGAAATATATATTTTTTTAAATAAATCGAAAAATTAAATCTTGACTTTTAAACGAGTTAGATATTTTTTATAAAAAACTTTATTACAGAATCCTGAATTGTACTGAATTAATATTACAACACAGAAAGAACGGATTTTGCTGAAACGAATCTATAAATAATTTTGTTAGATTATCAAAATAATTATGTATAGGTTTCAAGTACAAAATCAGCAATGCTGCAAAAAGACTTTTGACTTAGCAATCAGCTTGAGTACATAACTATTTTGACAAAAAAATTATTTTTAGACCTGTAAGCTAGAGTTAAAATTTTAAATAGACACTTTAGCAAAAGTTCCTTTCCACGTACACTCTGTTTTATAATTAATTTTAATTGCATTTTATCAGGCAGTATTCTCGAAATAAAATCACTAATACAATCGTATATTTATGTTATTAATAATTTTCAAGATTTCTTCGATATATTATATATGCTATATGCTCGACTGCGTCAGGGGACTTTTACGTTGCAAAAATTTACTTAAAAATTCCCGCTTGTACAAAATTCCGTATGCAGAATAAAACATCGCGCTAGCTGATGCAGTTGTTGCGTAAAAACGTTAATGCGCGGAATATCTCGCGCGTATCCGCAAATCGGGGGGCTCTGCTCCTCACGCATCGACCACTCGGGGCAGGATAGGCGGCGTCGTTGGATGAAAAAAATATTCTCAGAGTGTATTCGCGCCTCCGTGTTGCGAAACCCGTCTATAAAGCTACATAGAAAGAGTACACGCGCTTTCGTGCGAGCGCGATGGCGCGACGGCGACGGCGGCGGCCGCATAAAGTGTAACGGTGGGATAATTTTCCCGGCCGTAAAGCGACGCTTCGCCGGGTGATGGTGCGACTTACGGCGAAAAGTGGAAGCGGGAAAGTACAGGAAGGTTTACATGTCCGCGTTGAATTATTCCACGGTAAACGGCCGCGCGAGAAAGAAAACCTCGCGGAGCGACTCATGCGTCGCGACTCACCCCGCGATCTTCCCCCCCTCCCCCCGTTCATTTTCTAACTTAGCGAACTGCATTAGAATGAAATTGCGAGGAGAGGCTCTTGAAAGAAACGAAGGGAAGACTTCTTTCTTACATCCGGTAATTCAATTTAATCGCGCGATATAAAAAGAACTGAAAGTCTAAAAGATTTCCCCCTTTCTCTTGAAAATTTTACGTATATGAAGGTGTAGGAAGTTTAATGGAATTAGGAAAAAGGCGGCTCTCTCACAAAGTATGCTATTAACTAAAAGCGGTTCGCTTATAAAAATGAGAAAAAGATTTTCCACGTTCGAGTAAAACAATCTTTTCTTTTTTTCCCTCTCCTTTTTTTCCTCTTTTAATCGATTATACAATCGATTTACCGATCGCCGCAAATCGAAGTCAATAATTAATTCAGAATAATAGCTTGACGGCTCTCGCAGAGGAAACAACCGCGTGATTTCCGCGTGGAAACGCGTCGGAGGCCACTTATCGCTAAAAAGGTCTAAAAAGCACAGCGCGAGGCCGTAAAACATTTTAAAGGACATGTCGCAACGGCCTGCGTCTAGACGCGGGTCGCCGACGCTATTATCCGGGTCTCGTTAATGCTTATCTCTGCCAAACGGGAAGCGTCTACGCAACGGCGGCAGACGGATTGTGCAAATGTGCTCGCGCACATTAGTTATACCGTGCGTGTTGCACGCGCACTTTTATCCTACCTACGCGACTCCGCATGGATTGCGACACGTTCCTGCTCTTTTCTGCCTCTCTCGTTTCAGCCTATTGACCTCCGGACACGCGTAATTAATCCCCTATAGACGTGTACACACGCGACATTCACCAGGGCGACGCGACAGGACGATATTAGCGAAGCGGCGCGACGCTAATACGTCCGGAGCTTTCAGATCGCGCGCGACACGCTACTGCCATTCGATTATTTCTAACGCGAATTCTCGAAATTCTGAAACAACCATCCTGTTACCTCTCATTATTCGTCATAACTTTCCGGTCGCGTGCACGCTCTGCGCTGATACACGCTGGGCTATCGGAACCAACAACATGAATGTCATTCGTAGAACTGCGTAGCTTGTTATTTTATTTCTTATCTCACGTAACTTACGTGACTGATCTTTTACATTTCTTAATTAATGTAGAAAAAAAAAAAATATATATATATATATTTTACATACAATGTTATAATTTTATTTCTCTCATATTGTAAATCATCAAGTTATTCTTTTTAAGGACAATGATATATTATATTTAAAACCAGTGTTTTATATACGACTTAATATGTATCCCTCGAAAGGACTTTCGAGAATGCAACAGGCGCGTCTGCGATTTATTCTTCCTACGAAAACATGATCATGTGTCACGAACACGAGACCGATTCAACGTTAATTAGATACTCTAGCCATTTATTTCCTTTTACCATTGACGTCCTGTGTTTGAAGTTACTGACGAGAACGAAATTTGCGCGAATAACAGATGACAGAGTGATCGCGTAACGAATATGCGACGTAACTTGTGTGTGCAGCTTTCCGTAATACAAACATAACGGGAGTTAGTCACTTCATAAATATGGCAATGTCAGAGACACGGACTAGCGTCATGCAAATTGGGAAATTCACAGAAGGTCTGATGTATACGCGTAGAATTGTTTCTCCTCGCGTTCGCGTATCATTTGCCGTGCTGGCAACGTACCGCAAACGAAACCGTTAGATTGTCAAGTTCTGCACGAGAAATACCTGCATATTCATATCCTCAAAGTGAAATACCTAAGAATAAATATATATATATATATATACTCGATTTTTTTAAATAATAATACATAACGAAGTCGATATAAAAAAATTAAATCATTGTTAATTTCACAGAGACACGAAGAAATTTATGAGAAATATTTTCGCTTACGTCGTTCAGCTAAGGATTGCATTAAATAAATTTCACAAGTATTCCGCAGAAGAATCAATCGTAATCAGGAAAATCGATCACGGGATATTATAAGAAATGGATTGCCATGCCGATCAATGGACGGTGGGGAGGGGGGCGAGGGGGAATGATGAAACACGTCTATAAAAGCGCATACTCTGAATAGTTCATTGTTTAAAACATTGAAAATCGTTGGGCGACTGTAGATAATTTTCCCACGATCGAACACTCTTTGCGGGGTCAACGCGAGCTCTCGGCGCAATGTACCGGGCTTTATTATGCTCGCTCGCAATGCAGAACGTCAAGCGGTTTGATTTACAATCACTCTGTATCGAAAGTAAGGTATTGTATAAAATACGATTCATCTCGTCGACCGATGGCGAAACGTTTGCGCTAAAAAAGAAGTGGAAATATTCCAGGGATAAACTACTGAAAAATGCATAATTATGTAATGCAGTCGAGATATTAAGTAGCAGCAATAATTTTATGGCGGTTATTGCTATATTGTAATTTTTTTTTACGATGGTTTTAAACGATTTTTATGTGGCGCATATATATATGTATATTATGTACCGATAAGCTAGATTTTAAATCGAAAGATTAAAAAATTTTAATAAACAATCAATTTTATTTTATCTGATTAATTATTAAAGAGAGAACGTGTTATAAAATTTTATTTTAGTCGACATATTTTTTATATATCGCATTCAGAGTGGATGAAATTGGCTTAACGGGATTGTAATCTCATGAGATTAATAATTACAAAAAAAAAAAAGGTTGTCTTCTGTATATGTCAGTGCTGCGTTTTCAAAATTTTGATACAACAATAAGATTCTATTCGTTAAAGAATTCTAAAATCTCCCTGATGCAACAAGAATTTTAATTAGATGTAAAAATACAGACTCGACTTTCCTTACACGAAGACTTATTGCGTTTCTTATGTTTTTTATCAGGAAACGATTTATAAATTCTAATACTTTTCGATATAAGACATTAAATTTCTCGTTTTATTACTTTTTATTTTTGATATAGAAGAGTACTTTTTTCTTTAAAAATTGCAATATACTCTTTCTGTAAAATCAAAAAAAATATTTTAATTCCTTTTTGCATTTTTTGCCTTCAAAATATTCAATTCTGAATTGCTAGATTTATGATTTTTTTTTTTTTGCGCGGATACGTTTTCTATATGGAATCGTATTCGAAGTTCTTACAGCTGGACTTCAATATGTTTGCTCGCGACATTGGTTTGCCGTCACTCCGTGGTATCATTGGCATGACTTTTTTTGTCTTGGAGATTTTTCTCGATCCGAGGAGTGCACTTATTCCGAGGCAGTCGAAACAATCCGGCCTCTTATCGCTGGCATTCCCCTCATCTCCGCGCTCCAATCTCCTTTCCTCGTATTCGCATTCATGCGAGTAGCCGTTTTTATTTGCAGATCACAAACGGAGATGGTGCGATTCTTCTTCGTCGCTCTTATTTTCTTCCTACGTCTTCCTTGCCTCAGAGCGCCGCGAATCGAAGATATGTTGTTTCTTTAATACGCTTCGTTTGCGCGTTGAACAAAGAATTCATCCGTTTCTGTTATTGAAACCGAGTTCATTCGAAAAACACATCTTGGCAACACTTATTGCTAAGATTTAGATAACGTCATAACTCACAAAAAAAGGAATATAAATCATCTTTATTTCTATGCCGTCCTGCACAACATTATCGGAATCGCTCCTTGATTCATAATACAAAAACAGATGCATCATCATCGATGATTTTGCAGACAGAAAAGTGAGTTTCTCCATGTTAAAATTGAAAATTGTAAAATTGAAAATTGACTTTATGTAAACCTTCTTAAAAATTTGAAAAAAAGTTATTACATACATTTTTTTTTATTAGAATCTTAGTTTACTTAACGATATTTTTCCAAGTTTCCAAGAAGAAACGTCAAATTGATATTATTACGTCGAATTAATATTATTTTCTGAATGTCTCTAAAAAATTGAACTCGTCTGTTAAATAATATATTTTTTTTAATTATGGCTGTGACTTATTTTTGCACTGTAAACCAAAATTGTGGCGTAATGTCCGAATGTCTCGAAAGAATAGAAATTTACGTATTTAACAAACGAGTCATTGATCATCGACCTTTAGACTGCTACAAAAAATCGATAGCGTTTAACTCTTTCTATATAAAAACTTTCCAGACGAGATGACCCTAAAAGCCGTCCAATCAGACTTCATAATAAATTCCAAGAATACACCTAATAAAATATATACACGCGTCTTTCCTTCCCTTCTCTCTCTCTCTCTCTCTCTCTCTCTCTCGTAATAGTTAAATTTAGGAAACATATATGGGCTACGAGTGCTGTTAGCGAAAGTTATTTACGGTCGTACGATTCGTTGAGCCATTCTTACCTTATAATATCACGAATTTTTGCTCGCGATTCAACGGAAAATAAATATATAAAACACGATGACGCGAATGCACATACAATTTTAATAAAAGCTGTGATATTTCTTTGCTCTTTAATTAATCACGCGATGTATGTCGTAATCATAACCTATGAAGCATAACCTATGAATCATAATCTGACTCGAGTCTTAATCAAGCAGAAGTTATTCCATTTTTAACCATATAATTGTTAGAAGTAAGTATTTGTCGTTTATATATAATTGCATGCGATCTGTTTGTAATCACATCGATCTGATCTTCTTGATAGAAATGACTAATTCACGCTCGAGTGAATTTCTTAAGAATCGAGCAATTTGTAGAAAATTCGCGAACACGTTTATGGACGCAAAATGACATCGCCACGATGCAGACCGATGCGACGCAATACGCGTCGACGGATTTGTCTCGTGACCTTGAGCGATAACAATAATTGGCAGCGCGATTACATTCAACATCGCAGACAAAGTCGCCGCGCAACAGATTAGAGTCGCGCCTCTAATGGTACTCTAGTCCGTATCGCGGAAATCTAATCTAATCCTTCAGCCGTGAATGCCACTCATATATGATATATGTCGAGATCTTAACGACTCTAATCTAATAATATCGATCTGTTTCTTATACTATATTAGTAATTTCAAAAAAGAGAAGACTCTCTTGTCGCAAGAAAGATTAATACTTTAAATCTCTCGCCGATTATAATAAAATATTAAAGGCTAACCATTAACTAATGAATTGTAAAATATTTAATCTCTCGAACAAGATTGAAGTATAGAATTTATTATCTTAGAAAGTTATAAAATTGAATTATGACATAAGAATAAAATACACGTGAAATAAAACTGATCGTAGCTAGGAATTTTCGTTAGAAAAAAATATTGAAAAATATAAAATATAATTATATTCGTATATTTACGTTAGAAAAAAATATTAAAAATATATTCGTATATTTAAAAAATTCCTATTTTACGCAGGTGAATATTATTTAACGTTAGATATTATGAATGTCAAGTACAACATTCGGTAAAATTAATTCTTCCTTTTCGTTTGACGCCAAGCGAATTTTCTTGTAACGAGACGTTCGGAAACCGACGTTTCGCGGACTGGAAGGATTTCTTTTTTTAGAACGACTTTTATGCACGAAGGTGTTAGCAGGTGCTGCGAAAGTATAGTCGCAGCGCTTTACAGCGAGTGCATGATGTATCCCCGGTGCATTGCCCTCATGCAGGGTGGCACGTTCTCATCGATCGATACGTTTTACCAAACGACGACGACGACGACGACGACGACGACGACGACGACGAAGACGAAAATGACATAGAACGTTGAAAAGCATTTGCGAGTCAGCGATTCTTAAGACATTGTAGTTTTTCAAGTATCGATTAAATCACGTAAGATTTGACAGTCGGAAATTTTATTTGCTGCATTATTAAAGTGTATGCGCAGTAAAATGTTATCAGTATTTTAAACGATATTAATATTAAAAAAAAAATAACTAAAAGATTATTTTAATTATACTCTACTCTAATTCGTACGTGAAAAAAAAAAAGATTTATTAAACATTGATTCAGCAAATCTACAGCTATATGTATATAGACAGCCAGTTTTCTATGTCAAAGTTGTACAGCTGAGTAAAAATTATAGATAAAAAAATATTTGATGTAACAGCATAGAACATTTATCAATGCAGCAAAAATAACTTTCGACGAAAATCAATTCAATATATAAATCAAAATTTTTAAGAAAATATGCCAGCTAAGATGGCACATATTTTTGCTTCTGTAATGAAGAAAACTTGTCACATTAGCGATTTTCATTATATAACAAAAAATTTGCTGAATTAGCATACTGATAATTGCCTAGAGATACATAATTTTTTATCAAGTTATCAAATCTTTTTAATTATAGATGCAACAAACTATTGCTTTGCTGAATCACATCTAACCTATTTTTTAAATAAATATTTCCAATTTAGGATTTATTTAAAATATTGCAGATTTTCTTGCTGCAAAAATACTTTATGATCTATTCCTTTATAAAATACGGTTAAATAATACAAAGGTAAATAATTATTTGATCATTTAAAGTGCGTGGGTGTCACAAACGATGCGAGGTAAACAAGAACAAATATAATCACGCCGAATCCGATTTGTACGATGCAATCGTGACAGGGGCAGGTAGTAAGAAGACTTACGAGCGGCATTCCAGCTTGTTATCGTCGGATCAGTATCGCCGGCAAGAATCGTAAAAGAGATGTCTGCGAATTGATTGCGATATAACACCAGCGGAAGCTCTTTCGGAAGGAAAGCAGTTTTCGCGACACACGAACATGACACGTCTCAATTTTAGCTCTCGGAAAAAGAGATTGATGCGATAAATGATGACATACATCTTACGCGAAGGTATTTCGGTTAATCTCTTTTTTAACGGTAGAGCGCAGGTATTGGAAATTCAAAGATACATATCTCTTAAACGTTATGATGCATATTTGCATATATTATCATAGTCATTTCTTATTCTTATCTTATATTTTAATATCTTATATTTTAATGTATATAATAAATCTTTTATATGTATATATCGCGTTTTCGCTCACTAAAGCATCACAATGGTGCACATGCATTTCGCCTTAACATCAATATTTGCAACAGACGCAAGATTAAGACGAAGAGATTGCATAATCTAAAAGACACAGACGGTAGCAACGTGAAAAATTATACGCGCTTTATCGGCGAGGCGCGATTGGTTTGACGTATATATTTTAATCATTGTTTGTCGGCGTGAGCCCCGAAGCGCGACATTGATCGAACTGTGTAGGTAGCATCGCAAATATTATGCTTTTTTCGCAAATACCTTCTGGAAAAAATTATTTTTCGATAGATTATCTTCGGTAGAAAACATTCGTGATAAAAACCCGCGAAAAAAAAAAGAGAGGATAAAAAAAACTTCGTCCATATTTTCGTGTTTATATCTCGCAAACATTATTTTTCCCCTGAAAGTCTCTTCAGAAAAGAAAAACTTAACTTCTCTCTTTTTCGGATACGGATATATTTCTTTCCTTCAATTGGCCACGATATGATCCGTTAACCAGTAAAATAAGTTATTTATAATTATCGGCCAATCAACAGCGGATGCTCGCAAGAAATATCTTCGCTTTCGACTTCGATATCCGCGATTATTGTATTCCGTTATCTCGGCGTTATTGCGGCGAAAATAACCGACGATGCAGCGGCTTGTCGATCGCATAACTGGCGTCGTGGAATTCAAGCGAAGTTCATCTACGAAGCTCTTCCAAATACCAGCTTTGTCGTCGCCGGGTGACTTTGACGTCCCGGGGAGAGGATAACTCGGGAGAGGTGTAAGTTTCTCGAGGCGTATAACACCCGCGGACGAACGAACGATCGGCGCGGCGAAGTTTACCCTTTTCTGAAACTGCAATTTCAATCGAGCAACAAGGGAGAGACGAGGACAACGATGATGACGGTAGCGTCACGTTTCGAGCGAGCGCAACGGTATCGAGCGAACTGCGACAGCGACTGGGCTGTTTTATGGTCCACCGAGATGCCGGCGTGGTTCGGGGAGCCATAAAGTCCGTTACAACATCACCGTTCGCGAGCTTTTGCGAGCCGCTATGGCATTTCAAGCACCAGCATCAACCCCAGCGAACTTCGTCCCTTCGCCGCGCTCGCCGGTAATTCTATCTCCGATCGATCGACCGAACATCTCGTCACTCTTTCATCCTCTCTCGTTCGTCCTCCTGCATCCGGGTTGCTCGCTACTCGCCTAGGGCCACCGTTGCCTCGCGAAAAATTTAATCGTCACACAATACAGTACGGAGACATGAAACATAATAGTATGTTATGTATGTAACAAAGAATAAACGTGCAAGAAAAGTAAAGGCAATTTTCATTTAATGTTTCAAGCCACTTATAAGTCTATTTACTGGGAGAGATTCAATTTTTTGGAAAACTGTTTCTGTACGAGTGCAAAATTTCTTGAGGCGCGGAAAATGCTTTATTTTTGAAATTATTTTCGTCATAAATTGTGTGAAATTCAATTGTGGAATTATGTATCGCGAATTAACGTTCGGAGTAGTAATGAACTATTTTTGATTTGGATATGACTCGTGTCACGTCATGACGACTGCGATATAATATAATACGTGATGTAACTCTAATCAAATAATCCATCGACTCTGTCAGTTTTGAACTAAAATCACGAATGGCTCGAAAGAGATGAAAGGAGAGTCATCATATTATATATGCACCAAATATAGCTTATTCCTAAATTCAGCACATATAAATTCCTTTTACTTTACGAAGAATGACATTGGTCCTCGTTTTAAAATATGCTCGGACGAATTTCTCTTTGAATTCCCGTTTTTCTTCATAAAAATGTTATTCCACAAATTTTTATCCATTTAATTTCGTCAAGAAAAGTTTCTCTTTAGTAGAAATAATAAAGAAATTCATCTCTCTTATGAGTCATTTAGAAAATGCGAATTAAAACTTCTATCTGATTATTTGTTTTGGATTATCCTCTCTAAATAGTGTCTATTAATATAATATTTAGTATTCTACAAGCAAATCATCAAGCAACGATCAAGCGTAGAACGAACGAGAAACATGTGAATTCAAAATTTTATTAACTTATAACAAAAATGTAAGTCTCGCAAAGTTCCAGATAAAACAATTTCTACATTTGTGAGAGGATAGTTCAATAAATAATATTTATAATAAAGTGGAATTCGTGAGATTTAAAAGAAAGAAATTCTTTGAGCGCTTTTTTTAAAAATAAAATATGTCTTATTTAAATATCATGTAAATCTGGGATATGTCCACATGCAGCGATCATATTGATTTGTATGACAATGCTTAAAAAAGAAATTGGCACCTTCCTATTTTTTCCACGAAGTTAGTCTCTGAAACTGTACCACAATATGGATATTTATTTTCCATCGAATGTGATCGTCTTTATTGTTAAAATAACAAAAACAAAATTAATCTGGGTTAATGAGAGGAGATACGCTATAAAATTTTAACAAATAAATTTGTTACTCCATTTGATGTCTTCTTTATTTAAAATCTTGAGAAATCATTGACCGTTTCGATTCTTTTTGGAATTTTCTTCAGCAATATTCTTAATCCATATTAGATTTCGCGAACAGTCAAGATAGAGGAACTCACAGGTTTCCAAAACTGTAGTGTAATCCACGTGAAAAAATGTATTAATGCTAAATGCATAGATGAGATACATTGTATATTTAATTTATTTCGTTCGAATACCTACATGAATGGAAACGAGAACGTGAATACGCAAGTAGTGAGACAGGACGACAGCATGGCTCCTGTTTGAATGCTCATACCAGATAACTTAAATATAAAAACAAAGAAAGAAAACAACGAAAATAAAAAAAAAAACAAAAAAAATTATCTAAAATTATATTAAAAAAGCAGTGAGAATATAAAGTATGTGGTAAGCAATTATGATAATTATTTTAGAATTTATGGATAAATCCGGCAAGAAGAATATCAGCTTGGACAAAACGTGTATTGCGTGATAGCATTACAGGAATACGAGAGCACTTGATATGATGGAGCAATTTTGAAAATGTTCGCATACCTCTATGAACTATCGAAAGGGCTTTTCCGTACATCTGCATTATTATACATAACGAGTAAGCGTGATGTTATATTGCAAGTCGATCGATACGAATGGTACGCGAGCGAGCATTCATCCCTCTGTGTGTCAGTCGCTCCTGTCGTTGCTGTCTCCGCCGCACACCCTCGCTCTGTTGTCGCAGCAACAGCCACCGCCGCCGCCGCCGCTGGCATCCCTCTTCCGCTTTCCCTTTCGACGGCCTCGGACGAGTGCGAGAACGCGAACAGAGGGGTGCTGAAAACCCCTTTAAAGCTTTAACGCGACCGACCGACCGACCCATCAGTCGTTAACGCGTGCACGTGCCAGCAAATGTTCGCGAGAGACTTCTGCGTCAGCTCTCGCTCGTTAAACCGCTATCAAATTGTCATAAAAATTCATATTGACAGAAACGCTCTTAACTTTGGTCCGGAACTGCGGCCGAGGATCTTTGCGTTTGAAAACAAAATCGATGAAACAAAGAATTTGTCACCAAAATTTCCTGGTTTTTTTATTATAATAAAAAATATATAAAATTACATTCTTATTCATACTTTAAAACTTTTAAAGTGAATCTTACTCTGAGAAGTAAAATATCGCTCTCAAAGATTGAATTTCAGCCAGTTCTTTTTCAAGGACTAACTCAATTTTCATTCTTTCGAGTGAGATTCCAATCCAAAGAATTTAGAGAGTATATAATATGTATTATATGTAATTGTGAATATGTTATTCTTATATAATTAACTTAGAACACGTGATGATTTCCCGATCGTACTGCACACAATTTCCGTGTTTCTATGTACACCGCCAGTGTATTGAAAATCTATAATTCACGTAATGCTATAGATTTTTAATCCTAGCAGTGTATATCGGAACACAATCCAAATATCGTTCGTATCTCAGGTTAATTTTCATTACTCTTACATCAAATACGCAAAAATTATCAAGGCATGTGTATATATTTAATATTTTTGGAAAGATTTGCAAAGTTATGTATTTAAAAAAAGGGAAAGAATAATGTCAAGTGCTCCTAGTATTTCAAAGAAAAGAAGTATGTAGGACACGAATGGCCGTCAGAATGATCGAATCGTATGTATATTAAGGATTACTAAGATTTTTGGAAATTATGTCCGCCAATATTTCATCCATTGATTAAATTCGACAATCGAAACAAGAGCTTGTAGTAAGTTTGCGGCAAAAATTAATGTTTTCAAACACATTTTTGAAACACTGCGCAGCACGCTTGGAAATGTATTTGTTTCTATTTCATAAAAAAGAGAAACACATAATAGGAAAATATTCAATATAAGCCAGCGCTACTGTTAATGTATTGAAAATGCGAAATATCTATAAATTTGATCATAAACATCGTGGTATTGTGCGTATTTCTGGATATACGCGACGGTGGCTTTCACGATCGTCACAGCACACCCGATCGATCTATTTCGATCCACGGCCAATTGGACGGATGTGCGAACCGAAGACGCAACGCGGGAACGAAAATGTATGTATGTTTGAAAAGGAAAGCGCGCGAGTCGCGAGTGCGTTCGCACATGCGATCTCGTTCCTTTTGCCGTGCTTGTCGGCACTTGAAAAGCTCGCATGACCTTCTCTGTTTTACTTCACGAGGTGTGCACGAACCATGCCATCCTGTGGGTACCGCCAACTGTCACGACGTGACGTTTCTCGGCCCGCCTCTTACGAGCGTCTCGTACGCGTGCATGCGTGCGTGCATGCGTGCGTGCATGCATGCGTGCGTGCGTGAGCAGATGTTTTAAACCGGATTCACGAAGGGAACGAGCGAAGAAATTTTTACTGGAAAGAGAGAAAACGATTGAGCTCGGCTAATCGAGCACACAATTATCCGAATTACACAGAATCTGAGATTATATTGCAGAATTTAGAATCACGCACACAGATGGTAAGAAAACGATAATTAGTTTAAATTGTAGTTGACTCTAAATAACTCTCCTGTCCATTTCTACAAATGTAGATCAATTATCATCTCGGTTTAACTTACTTTTTACTTCCTTCTAGTTTTAAGAATTAAAATTGATCTACATCAGTAGAAACGGGTCTTAGAGGAAACCTAATAAAAGATTGTCAAAGTTACTTGCATATTTCATGAATTCATGACTGTTGACGTTATGAACTTCATAGCGCTCGCGGTTCAAGATTAATTTATTCTTACAAATCAATATACCTATGTATGCGCTCATATATTATTCGAAATTAATTTTGCGAAAAATATCTTTGTTTTCCTTTCCAATAAAATTCATATTTATCAATGCACGTGTTCATTTTGCGTATGTATTGGTAATTTTTGTTTAAAGCAATACGTGCGCATTTCGTAACGGCAACGCATCACGAATCAAAGTATTTCGAGTATCCGTTCGATTGTATGAATAATCAACATCACAGAGGAATTAATCCTGCGGATATAATGATATGATTTATATGCAATTATTTACGTGAACCGAATGCAACGGCGCGGCACAGCAATAACATCTATATCCACGTATGACGAGCTCTCTCCTGATCGAATGGTCGAGCAATTTCATTTTCTGTACTAATTTATTCATGATCATATAGTGGAGGGCTCTCGATCGCAACCCTTTTTCTCGGCGCCAGATAAGAGCAGTCACCACATGTTTACGTTTTATGCGTCACAATCAAACAAAATTTCGAACCTTTCTTTTTTCTTTGCTCTCGAAACATTTGTGATGAAATAATCGCAGAGAATGCATTACAGATGTTTGATATTAATACTTCCAAATATTGATATTTTTTAGGAAAAAGGTCTAGTCTATATCGATAATTGCCTCCTCTTGCAAGCACGTATTGATACTTTTGTACGATTATTATTGATGCAATTGCATCTTATCAGAAGTAATTACACTGAATACTATTTAAAGTCTGAAACACAATTAAAAACATAGACAATAAAAACAGGGAATAATCAATAGGTAATCTGTTGTTTTCTGTTTCTACATTTGTGTTTTTCAATTGTGTTTTTAATGGAGAAATTTTTCATTTTGTACGTTTTCATCTTAGTGGAAAAAAGTTACATCTCTCGTTAGTACTCTAGTTTTGATGAATACATCATTAAGTTATCTATTGATATAACTAAAAATATTGGACATCTCCCAAATTGCATTAAAAGAGATGCTTTCCCTCTTCTAACGAAAATTCGCGAAGAAAGGAATTTTCGCTGGAAGTAAGAGAAAACGATTGAATTCGACTCTAATTGAAGTTTACCTGAGACACAATTATTAGAATTATACAGAAGATTTGAGATGATTATATTACTGAATTTAAGAAATATCTCACGATTTGTTAAATCGCATATCATTATTAAACGATAATTCCGAGGACGTTCAATAACGTTCAGCTATACTATTATAATGCTTTTAAAAATATTCATAGTCATTCTTTTTTATTTATACATAGAAAGTAGAACGATAATAATGTCGTTGCATTTTGCGTAGATCAACAATATTAGCAGCTTTGTAACGACGTTTTTGCATAATGATAGTTATCTTGCGCTTCAAGGGTGTAAATATGAATACACATCGATTTTGCAGATGCTGTCGGTGAGCCAAGGAATGGAGGTCGGCAGCAGCGGACGCGGTGCATCGGCGGAAGATGACCCAACCGCTGGTGCGGTCAGCGGTGGAGTCGGTGGCGGCGGCGGTGGCGACGGCGACGATACCAGAAGGCGTCGAGATATACAGGCGGTGATGATCGCCGCGGCGAGGGATCGCGCGATCCGCACGGAGAGCGTCCGGCATGATCTTGCTCTCAATCTGCCGCCGAGACTTGAGCTCCCGGACGGCGAGGAGCAGCCATACGGGGCGCACCCGGATCTTCACCTTCGCAACCCGGAACAGGTAAGAGAAAAACGCGGAAAGTTGGGGCGCCTCGCGAAATTCGAATAAAATCGCGAATAAAATCATCGAACTTGACCTGATGGGTGAATGGATCGAGGATTCGAATTGCGTTCGAATAGGGGGTTTATTCTTGATTCTATATTGTACATGAAAATCTGTAATATACGTAACGTATCATATACTATAGGATTTCGTATACGATATTTTCTAAAAATAATCCTCCCAGATCTTTCTCTTTGTTTTTCCTATATAATTTTTTTCTTACTTTCTTTGTATTTATTGATGCTTTTTATTTTGTTTTTCTCTTTATTCTTAGAGGGCTTGCCCTAGAACGTTAATAAACGTTATTTATCTTCTCTCTTTTTTTCAGTGTTTCTGTTTACGACTGGTTTCTCCAGAATTCGTACTTACTTTTATTTTTTAGCGTTACAGTACATTTCTCAAAAATGCAAAGATGTCAATATTATTGTTCTTAACAATGATGTAGTATTCTCTAAATCATGATTAATGACTTGATTGTCATATTCTCGTTTTTACTGCAAATACATGTAACGCTGTAAGATTATATGTACGTGTCGACATATGTATGTATATATTTATGTCCATTGCTTCCAGTCGGGAGAATGACCGAAAAAACACATTTATTTATTCACTTCCTGTCCCTCCGCGAATTCTCAGGTTCAAGTACTCATTATGCCTCGTCATCATTACGCAAGCAAGAATATTAAACTTCAAACCGCTTGAAGCACTTAAGGCTACCGCAATCACCGCTATTGCAATACAGATTTACATTCTGGAAATTATGGTTTAAAAATATACGAAACAGGAGAGTAAAAAAATAGTATTTTAATTCTTTAAAATTGGCCACTCAATTTTAAATTATAAATTTGACATTCAAAATACCTATGTAAAGTATCTTGATGTTATGAATGAAAAAATAAAGAAATTTCTTGATTCTCTTTAAAATATTAATTTTTTTTGAATGAATATATCACAATTTTATTGAGTAAATCTTGTATTCGTGCATTCGATAATCAATGTTGTCGAATTACGATATCGAAGTTTAAACTCAATTATCAAAGACTTCGCTCGGATATTCTGCCGTTTTATTTTTCGTATGCTTGACTATAACGAATTTTCTTGTTTTCAGGAGAGCGAAATTTATCAGAAATGCGTGCGAGCGCCGCCAAATCGCACTGTGTTCGATAGCGAGAGTCCGCCGCCTTATCGGACGCCAAGTAGCAGCCAGCATCTCCACCCGGGACTGCTCGATATGCCTGGCGATCGGGTGACGCGGAGTCAGAGTCCCAGCAGCAGCAATTTGTTGTTGAATACCGCACGCTCGATGTTCAAGATGTTCCCGAGCCACACGACGCCATCGTCGACGTCAATGCCGGTCAACAAACCGCCCTTTTCCAGTTATTCCGAGTCCAGTAGTAACGTGAGCAGTAATCTGAGCAGTAGCAATCTGTCCAACATCACCGTGGTGCCCTGCGAAACCGACGAAAGCCGGCAAGAGCAGCAGCAGCAGCAGCAGCAGCAGCAGCAGCAGCAGCAGCAGCAGCATCAGCAGCAGCAGCAACAGCAGCAACAGCAACCCCAGCAGCAGCAATTCCATCAGAAGGTCTGATCCGCGGCGTCCTCCTTCCTTGACGCCGTTGTCGTCATTGTCGCAGCTGCATCGTCCGATTTCGAGAACGAGCGATGGTACTAAAGATCGTTTTGCGCGACTGCAACGACAACGACGACGCCCTTCAAGACTGACTCACGGGAGAAACTTCAACATAGGATAAATTCCATTGGTCACGTTCCATCATGTTCAGCAACGTGTATTACATATACACGAGAGAATATAATATCCTCCCGGCCAGTGGTATCCTCGTTGAATCGTTCTTCCGGCGTTCTTCTATAATGAGAGAGAGAGCGAGAGAGAGCGAGAGAGAGAGAGAGAGAGAGAGAGAGAGAGAGAGAGAGAGAGAGAAAGAGAGAGAGAGAGAAAGAGAGAGTCGTCCGTTCGTGGCCTAAAGGAGGGCCGGCGGAAGTGTAAAAAAAGCCGGCTCCTGGTAATGACTGTAAAGTCAAATCAGTTATCAAGACTGCGCTCAATCGCCGTGCGTTGGTTCGCGCTTGTCCTCTTTTTTTCGACCAGGAAGATCGATGCGCCGTCGCCGCCGCCGTTGTTGACGCGTCTCATTGTGCAATTCCACACGCGGCCAGTGTCTAGCCTAGATCTCAGATTATTTCAAAGCGGTAGCATGAGGATTACGATGTTGCGTCGGACGTGAAGAGGATGGAAGGAGAGTTAGAATGGACGGAGCGATCGAAGCTCGGCATGGAAAATAGCGTTACCAACGCGCGACGTGAAGCGATGGCCTACCGTGGAACGAGGGACTTCCTGTCCGGGAATTAGACGGTGAAAAGCTTTACTTCGAAGAGAAACGGATGCGAGGTTATCGCGACTCGCGCGATACCGATTCGACAACGAAGCAAGAACCGCCGGTCACCCTCTTCCAGCTCTCGATCGGAGGCTTGATCGTCGGACATCGCGGAAGTTTGTTCATCGCGACGAAGACTTAGTAAATTATTTATTATCGATATAACATTTTATTCGCGACGGGCGGCTGCTGCGCGACGGCCGGACGGGGCAAGTGTGGTTTCACGCGATGGTGGTTGTGGAGAAAAGGAAAAAAAGAAAAAAAACGAACGAACGGGACACGAATTGTATGAGCGAATTCGTTCGGTTGCGTGAGTGCGAGACCAGGCGTGCGTATGAGTAAATGCAAGCGCGCGTGTGCGGAACGAGTAGAACGAAAGACGCGCAAGAGGCACGGCTAATTGTGGGGTTGAGAGGGGAAAAAAGAAAGAAAAAAAAAAAGACAGAGAAAGAACGGAACCCGCGCGCGCGCTCGCGCGTGTTTGTGTATGCATGTGAGGAGTTGTGTAGGGGAATAATGTAGTGCCAAGAGTGAAAACGGGAACTCTGTACATATTAGGCTAGGTAGTTCAATATCAATATACTTATTACGACTAAAAAAAAAAAACGATATGCTACATACCGATTTAAAAGTAAAACATCAAACATACATTACAAACACGCATACCATTAAAAACACGAAATGGCCGGCCGTACGAAACTATAATGGGACGCGCACACACCTCCGACAAATGTATATTGTTCTGGCAAACGTCAAAGTTGAATATGTTCTACCTCGAATGCTATATGTACTTGAAGCAATCAATAACGTTGAATCTTTTCCGGCATAGAGATTAGAAATAATTATAAGGAAAATTAATCGATCTCTTTATTTTAAAGATTATGTGTTCGTAATTATATGTTCAACTGTAATCATAAGTAGCAAATCAATGTACTGATACTTTTAATTTAAAAATTTTTGAAAGAGTTAGAACAAATGGTCATTTGTTATCGTTACATTGTGTAGTTTTTATAAATATATAATACAAAGTAAAATTTTCGAAATTTCTTACAATTCAAATAGTTATAATGAAAAGAATTAATGGTTTCTTCAATTGCACTGTATATGTGTTCTTTCTCTTTGGATTAGAATTATCTACAAAGGAAACATAAATGCGACTATCTGGCGCGGTTGTATATCGATATTTCTAATTGACTGACTTTTTCTTTAAGCAGTTGCCTATCTCTTACTAAAACTGGAGGCATACGATGCGATTTTGCATGCAATCTAATAAATTCCTAGAAATTCTGCGTTCTGGATAAACAATCATGTAACTTTGTCTAGGGCGGAAACGTGAAAAATGAAATTTTTCGTTTGATATTACATACTATTTTGTTTGATATACATTGAAGGGCGTTTTCCAGCAAGGACATAGTATAATGCAGTGAATCATTATATCCTTCACTGTATTACATTGTATCCTTATTGGAAAACGTCCGAAATAAAGAAATTTTGCATTTTTCAGATTTTCGCTCTTGTGAAAAAGTTACGTGATTGATGTACCTATGTGGTACAATTCTAGTATTGTAATTTATTAAATTGCATGTAATGTAGTACAAAGAATCACATCGTGTACCTCTGGCTTGAGTTATTCGTGTAAATATAACAAAAAGAAGGGAAATTTAGTTCATCAACTCATATTGAGTTAAATCCAATCGACGTTAATGCAACCGTTAATTAACAATCAACCGTAGTGCATTCGTGCATCGAGGAAGAATCGAATAATCGTTATTTGTTCGATAAACATTTGTTTTGCAGACAGAGTACGTTTGTAATGGCGGCGTGCATACAAGAGTACATTTGCAATGCAAATCTATGAGAATGCGCATCCCTTTCGCGTTCCGAATGGCTCGCCCTGTGTCCGACATAACGCTATCTTTATTATTATTCAGATAGATAAGGCCTCAGTTTTGACAAAATAGGACGAGTTCTGCTTGAACGAGGATTCAAGTTTGATGACGCGTTTTTTAGTTTGTAACAACACATTTCAGTATATTTATTCTTAAAAATCAATATAATAAATTTTAAATGTCCCCAATGATATATAAAATATTATCAGTGGCTTCATTACATGTAGTAGGATAGTTTAATAAATGATTATACTATCACGCTATTTTTAGCAGGATTACTTTAAAAATATTTATAGTATTATCTCTCTCGTAAAATATAGGTGTTTAATGAAATATTCAAGACAATAATTTCGGTTTTTATAAAAAAAAAAACTCAATTATGTGTATATTTGTATGAAAACGCTTTGTCATCTTTGAATCTCAGTTTCGAGGCAGAGCGAATCACTCGATTATTTCATGAGAAGTCACCAATTATTATTGTATTTCTTAAGGGTCCGCGACGCAGGGAGAAATTGCAATGAAATTACCGATACGTTTCCCTTTGTGATTACGGATCGTACGTGGCGTACGAGGAATGCGCGAGACAGGAAGGCTGGTGGCACGCGTAGAGCGGAATAATCTCTCCGTGTGCACTTCGTTAATTTCGCGTTAATTTCACGAGCTTCCGCTTCGTTTCCAAGGAAATAGCCGGATTGGCGCTCTTACATATTCGTTTGGAATTCCAAGTTAAAGTGCACGAAATTCTCATACCACCGCCCGTGCGTATCCGCGACGCGATTTCGTCAAATCGTTCAACACAAGATTCAGCATTCGACGTGCGTGAAAGTGTAATGTCTTGACGGCGAGGTCCTAATCATCGTTAACATTCTTCCTAACAAAGAAGAAAATTGTAAATTTTAATCTTTGTGAAAGTGTCCGGGCAATTACGCCTGCACGGCGACGTTGTTTCGTTTCATGTTCATTAAGTCGCTGTGTGGCGAGTCGAGGGAGAAAATATCGTCTTTCTGTTTCACCTTTGAGATGTGTTCACGCGCATGCAATATTAGGCGACGAGGTTTAATTGTATTTCTATGTAAAGAAATTAGCGCGTGTGCGGATCGAAGCGATCAAGGATATATTGGCAAAGATGTTTCTTTTTTTGTTTCTTTTCGAATTGTCACTTCTAAATTGCCCTTTCGTTCGCTTCATCCTCCGCTAGTTACAATCTCATTGTCTCGTACGCGCATTACTTTTCTCTACTGTATGTAATAGGAAGGATGAATTGTATGTTCATGCGTATTCGAGAGGCAGAATAGATTATGACAGATGCAGAAAACTACGAGAATGCGGACGAGAGCGCAGAATAGAAGTAAATTCGAGAAAAAAAAGATGTATAATTCGATGGGTCCTGTGCAAGTTTTTGGTTAAATTTGCGATGTCGTCGACTTAGATTGAATTGTAAAACACGACGACGCGAGCGCGAGATATTTTAGACGATAAGTTCTAGATGAAGTGAAATTTTTAGCAAGCTATTGTCGATTACTATTATCGCTATCAGACATCGTGATATATCTAGCAATTTGTTAATTGGGATTTAATGAGAGGTGCGAGATGTATGAGTATAATCGTGCACTTTCGACACGAGAGAGAGAGAGAGAGAGAGAGAGAGGGGGGGGCGGGGAGAAAAGAGAGAGATAACGAAAGCGATCTCAGATAAAATATGCTTTTACCCGTTCGAATTTACGGTTCAACCTTCGAGATTGCTATTTTAAATGATTTGAAAGCCAAAATTAGATTTTTTTGTTTGCACCAACTGATTGTTCAGTAAACTGCTCAGCTCACAAAATTATTAATCAAACGCTAAACACTCGAAAGAGAAGAAGTAGAGATAATTTAATTAGTTCAGCTTAAATCATTGTGTTATCGAATTAAGAGCAAATTTTGCAAATGACTTTTTTCAAGTGCCGACTTTGAATAAATAAAATTCCATTCTTAGCAATCTCATCGTAACGCGAGACGCTGGCTTGATCGTTCCATCGTTTACGATTGTCGCAATCTGTAACGTCAGCAGACTACGTGGTGAATCGAAACCGTGCGAAATGTTTCAAAGTCCATTGCAAAATACGAGCAAGGAAGCAATAAGATAATGGAAATGTGTTAGAAGCGGAGGTAACGGTGAATTAAAGTCATAAGATCAGTTATAAGAGAATAAATTCGAAGACATATCTTTTATTTGCTCACAGAGTGGAGAAATGACGCTAGCAGTCAGTATGATTAAATTGTTTTTCTTTTTTCCTAATTTCGAGAATTGAACTGTTTTTATGAATATATTTTTAATTGCCAAAAGTTTCCGCTTCGCGTTTTCAATATACCATCTTGATTTCATTACGACGGACTTTTGAAACAAAACGATCACTCGAACAGGTATGTTGCTCGTACGGTATGTGCTCTCACACATCCTAAAGGCGCGAGATCAAGCTGGCGACTGCCGATTAATCTAGTCACGTTGAGCCGTGTGTCCGGCCGGGGAATGATCGCCGATCCATCGATTCGGGTAACAACCAATATCGTCGTCCTTTGATGAATTTAGCGGCGGAAAGGATAAGACTCTCTCTCTTAGGCGCAATGTGATTTCCCAAGGTGTTCCAAAATAACTCGCGTACTCCCTCCGGCGAAATTGCGACGCGGAGCGGAGCGGTTGCAAGCGGGGGTCAAAAGCGGGGTCCCCCTTTTAAAAGCTTTCGTTTCTAAGCTGTAATTATAATTGTACTGTTGATAAGATCGGTATGTCTAGTCCCTCGCGGTGGAAGGGAGGTCGAGAGCTTCGCCAATGTCCCTCTCGCGAAATCCACCCTGTAAGTCTTTCGACCAATTGATCCTAATTTTTTTTCCCTTATCTCTTCCTCTCCTTAAGTCACCCTTGGCGTGGATCTGTCTGATCGATTTGACTCGCGATTTTGCATCTGTTAATTTGTCTGCGAATTTCTACTTGAATTGAATTTCATCATCTCTAGCTTTTTAGTTTTACTTTAATAAGTTTTAATCAAATGGAAAATTTATGTTATATGATAAATCAATCAAAGAAATGATAATGAAGTGAATCAAAGAATTTTGTAAACATGTACCGATTGATGCAAAATTGCGAATCGAATTAAATGTGTGAAATCACACTAGGGATGATGTCTCGCCGTTGTTCGTAGGTACGTTGCGTCCTGCAGTCAGCCCTCCTACTGTTGCGTGCTAATAAGGAAAACTCGTAACATGAAACTTATTTTTTACAATCATTTTATGCTCGCAAAAAACAAAAAGAATTGGTGAGTTATATGTTACGAGCTTGTCTTATCAGTGCGAGAGAGTTATCCGAGAAAGTGTGTGAGAGAGTGAAAGAGAGAGAAGTGTGTTGCAGAGGAGCATGACAAAGGCAGAAATCACTGAACTTTGTACATATATTGAAAAATGCACTTCCATATAATTCTGACATAAAAAGTCAGTCGAAAAAAAAAACGTTTATGAAGTTTTGTCTTTCAATTCGTTACAAGATTTGTCTCGATAGTTTAGTGTTCATTATAATTAAGTATATATTTTTTTTTATAAAATACATAAAATAGACCTTTATAAAACATGTATCTATATACTTTAACAAATATATAAATATATACTATATATTTACATACACATATAAAGGTCTACTTTAAAAAGTTTATGTATATACATATATTAGTTTATACTGAGAAAAAATAGTGTTACTTTAGAATGATTTTTTTTCTCGACTAACATTTTGAATATCAGTGTGCGCTTCGGCATGTACAGAGTTCTGTGGTAGAAATAAAAGACAGAACTTGTTGCGCCATTTGACAAGTTCAAACAGCAAAAATTGTTCAAACGTGGCAATGCGCGAGAGCGGGCGAGAGAGAGAGAGAGAGAGAGAGAGAGAGAACGATAGAAGTAGAGAGAAAGAGATAGCGGAAATCAGGACTCCTTTTTTTCAACGTAATCAATCGATGTCGTAGGAACAGTGTTAAAGTAGTAGATCGCTTCTACCGAGAGTAACACGAAGAAAAATCAAGATGCAAAGTTAAAAAAAAAAAATCTCATCTCGAAGGAAGTAAAAACAGTTTGCGCGGCTCGTCGCGAGAGGCAAGGGAAAAGAGACGGGAAGAGGGAAGGAAAGAGAAAGAAAAAGAAAGAGATTGCGCGAGTTCGTGCCGCACTCGGAGAGAGGCGCGTCGCGCTTGCGAAATTATATATTTCGAATGCGAGTCACGTTCGTTCGAGCGCGCCATGGCGGGGCGAGAGAGAAAGGGAAAGCGTGAGAGAAAGAGAGCGAGAGAGAGAATGAGAGATATGAAAGGGAGTTCTTTTTATACACTATAGAGAGTCGTACCACAACTATCACATAGGGAAAGAAGAAAAAGACATGTTCGTTGTTCACTGCTCTGGCTTGCTAGAAAAAAAAAAAAAAGAAAAAGCAAACAATGTAACACACGACGGGGCCGGCGGGGAAGGCTGCTCGGATCACGATTTTGAGGCGCTTAATGAAGATCGAAAGCCCGCGGGCAGTCCTCCTCGTGCTGCCTCCAGTATAAATCGGCAACACTTCGACATTGCAAGATTATTGGTGTACTTATCACGCAGTTTTCTACAAAATAAAGAAAACGGTTTTGACAAAAAAAAAAGAACAGAGGGGATAAAGCGTTTCTGCACGGCAATTATTTCATGAAGACACCTGTTTCCTTTGATCCGTTTCCTTTTGATCTATTCCTTAGATACAAATGTGTGCGTGCGTGTGTTTGCGTGTGTGTATGTGTGTATGCGTATGTGTGTGTTAATTTTAGGTTTTATAATTATATTATAATTTATTTGTTGATTTGGAGAGAATTAAAGCTGCAACGACGATATATAAAATAACAGTAAATTGAAGTTCTAAAAACTCATATTTATACCCCCCACATTCTTTTTTACGTTAATCTGATTTCGACATGCCAATATAAAATTTTGTTCTTATCATAAGCCAATTAAAATCGAAAATTTATACGTAGAAATATGGAATGCAGATATAAAAGTATCAGTTCCTTAT
>NW_017306059.1:3413707-3414669 GCF_001594115.1 Trachymyrmex septentrionalis | reverse complement strand
ATATAAAAGTATCCTTATGAACTTATTAATTCTATGCTTAATTTTTTCTTTTAGTAATTCAAAGAAACTACTTTTCAGTAATAGAAATATTTAGTAATAACACTAAATATTTCTAATACATTTTTTAGCGAGTAATAATATTTCTAAAAATTTAATATTATTAAAAAAACATTTTTCATAGAATATATAAATAAAATATGATGTCGCTCGTAATACGCTGAATTATTTAGACAGATATTTATGCATTACAAAAGAGACGTGTATGAAAGATGAGAAATAATTTGCTACATGAAATAATTCTCCGAACTAGACTATGGCCGAGTGAAAGCTGAAACGTTTAACAAACTCTGTAGTTTTATCGCAGAGAGAGAGAGAGAGAGAGCCGCACGAGTTGAACGTACAATTACGGTTGTTTAAACGCGTCCGCATCCGCGGCGAGCGAGGTCGCTTAATGAACGTGAGAGACCGAGAGACCTGGTCCGTCAAAATGGCGCACGGACGTGGGGGTGGCAGGAAGAGGCACGGGTGAACGTGGTGGAAGCTATATACGTCGTAAAGACGAGTGGCGTCGCGTATATTTGGTAAGCCGCGCATCCGGAAATAGAATGTCCCTTCTTGCCTCTTACTCCATATGAATATGCACCTCCACTTTCCTGCCGTTCACTCTCGGCGTATGCTCTTTCCGATTTTCCCGCCCGTAATCGATCTCTTATATCTTTTGTTCCTTCATAAATCTTTCGATTGCCAAATATAAGAAAACGGAAACAGCGAAGGAATGAAATAAATCTCGCCTTATCTACTCTATACATTCAGAGTGCAGTAAAAACATGTAAAAACTTTTTATATTTGAATTAGCCAAGATCATATCTTCTTCTTGAGTAAATAAAATGTTGGATTTTTATCCGTCATTTAAAAAGAGACTTCACTTTACTAGCGTAATATAAAACAGATTAATTAGGATT
>NW_017306059.1:3411981-3413607 GCF_001594115.1 Trachymyrmex septentrionalis | reverse complement strand
GAAAATGTTGGATTTTTATCCGTCATTTAAAAAGAGATTTTACTTTACTAGCGTAATATAAAACAGATTAATTAGGATGTTGAAAAAAAAAATTAAACTATCAGCTTATATTTTATTTATAAATAAAAAGAGTCATTGCTACATGAATTAACATAAAGACGCGTTTTTTTCACATATATTTAAAATATAACAATATAAAAACAGTCACAACTTTATTCTTTCACTATTGATATCGTTTTACGTAAAAATTTTAATTGCAATTGTAAAAAAAGAATGTTTATTTAATTGTAAGATGTTTTTTGTTTAAGTTTTCTCTGATCAAAAAATAATGTGTAAAATAGTCGTTAATTAAAAGTGGCAAAAAGAGTTCGAAATTGAAAATACTTGGTCAACTTTTCCTTCACAAATTTTACGTATTTTCTCGGAACGAATTTCGCACTGCTCACTTTTTTTCGCGATGATCGAGGTTGAAAATAGCTTATACATATTCTTGGGCTAAGGGAAACGATACGTGCAGGCGGCCATTTAACGGATTGCCAGACTTTTTCATTTCTGGAGTAACAAGCTTTCTTTCTAAATATTGTTTAAAAAAAGCGTACAAAATAAAATGTTAATTTTAACTTAAAGACGTATCGTGGACTTTCCGATGCAAAATTCATTTTTTTTTTGTGTAAAACTTAACATTTTTTGCATATCTTAGAAAGTTCATTATATATCTTTAAATTAAAATTAACATTTTATTTTTAACAGTGTACTTAATCAATAATGAAAAATATGATCCTCAAAATATTAATTATTTTCTTAATATTATTTTACGACAAATTTTCTTATATTTCTCATTGGTCAAATTTCTTATTAACAAGTTCCTATAATTGACAAGTGGCTGATATGACTATATTATTTTGAATACCATATTTATTAGTACAATTTTTAATATTTACTTTCGACTAATACATCTGAATTTTTATAAGTTGATTTCAGATGGATGTAATACTGATTTTTGAAATCATTTTTGGCACACACATAAACGTAGACAAAACATCAGTTTCTCTTTCAGAGAGGTATGAAAAATAAAAAATTTAATTTGTTCGCCTTTGGGCATATTTTCGGATACCTATCCGTGGATTATTGCGAGATTTTTGGAATCGTAAAGCGCGGAGGAAGCGAAGCGACGAGTTTGTTTTTCCATATACCACGAATCCAGATGGCTGCGAGTTTTATTTCAGTGACACCCAGCCGCTTATCCGTGTCATTTCGCGTCTATTTGTATCTAACGGAAGTTTAGACAGACTCTGAGAATTGAATGTACCGAAAAATTGCTGTACCGGTTAGTCGTTTATCGAAAATTTGCAACCAATAAAAACAAATTTTCTAAGAAAACAAATAACTCACATATCAATTTGTGATTAATAACGCACAAAAGAAGATACTCGTACTTTGCTTACTTTATTTTTCATTATTATATCTTTGTATAAATATAACAGTAAAATTTCAATAGCAAAACTAATATTAATATACTAATAAATATTGCCAATTAGTCTCTTATAATTCCTCTATTCGTTGTGGTGAGGAAATATAGAAATGTTTCAGTTTTGCTAACTTCTTTTCTTTCTTAATTTATAAGAA
>NW_017306059.1:3410990-3411881 GCF_001594115.1 Trachymyrmex septentrionalis | reverse complement strand
ATATATATATATATTTATATTAATTAATAATATATATATATATATATGTATGTGTATATGTATAAATACAGTTTCTTCATATCTAAAGTTAAGAAAGTGCAAATATCATGAACATTTGATACAACATTGAAAAGGAGTGGCCTGATTTTGGCGCAGGTAGAGACCTGCTATTACACAATATGGAAATATGTAATTTTTATTTCGGGACTTGCAACTTGCGCATAATCACCGTGTGCGAGCCTGTAATTTTTCTCCAGGTGTGTTGCTTCAGAAGGCTTGAAGTTACCGTATCGTGCGATTACCGCACGTCACTCAATCGGACGCAATTCGCGCTTTGAAGGTACGACGGGTGTCGGCTTGAAGACTCTCAACTGCGGATCGTCGATCATCGACGTCGACCATTGATCTCGCACTAACGATCACGCCTCTCAAGAGTTTCTCCGGCTTATAAAAACAGACACGATTGCGCGATATTCAATGATCCTCTCGCGAGCGGCTGGTCTATTCACGGCATTCGAGATTCAAAGGCCGAGTCGAAGAAGCAAGCTCTTATCTTACATTCCACGATAAACATCGAATTAACTTTCCTTATTGAAGCTGCTTGTCACTCCGTAATTATCAGACTGTCGTAACGGGTTAAGTTTAACTGCATGTCTATTCTATTTATTTGAAAGAAAATTTATATTAAAAAACAAATGTTTTTTATATATATATAAAAAATATATATATATATCCACGTCACATGCCGAAAAATACATTATTTCGAAATTTCTTAAAGAATTTCTGAAAAAAATCGTGAAAATCTCTCAAAATCTTTTAAAATAGTTTTAACTACCCATATAACCATCCTTGTAATACTTAAAAATTTTAATTACTACTATATAACACATA
>NW_017306059.1:3374411-3410890 GCF_001594115.1 Trachymyrmex septentrionalis | reverse complement strand
ACACAAAAAGGATAATTATTTTAACATGTAGAATAAAACTGAATTATTTATCACGCAATTAAATTTGATGAATTTTACAAGCTAAGCATACGTTAAATAAATACATAATAAAATTATTTCTATAATTCCATAAAAGAGGATTATCTGCCAATTTACAAAATGCTAAGATATATATTTCGCATCGTCAAGAATTATATTAGAGAATTTTTTCACTGAGATCCACTTCGAATAGTCGCAGCGAAAAGGGTGTGCCAGCCCGTTCGTCTATTAATACCGGAATATATTTCAATCGATCGAAATAAAAATCGGCGCGCGATACGCGCGTGCGTGGACGCGTGCGATTTGCGTGGGTGCGTGGGTGCAACACGGGCCCAAATAGACGACGGAAGGAAGAAAGGCGGCGCCGCGCCGCGCCCGCTGGCGCGTGCGCGCCTCGACGTTGGCGTCGCGACGCCTTCTTGAATGAAACACCCAACAGTCAGTCGCATCGAGACTTCCACCCTCGCATCGTTGTTATTCCCCGGGGGGTACCAATCAAAGGGGACTTGTTCGAAGGGGAATCGCGTCTTCTCCGAGATAACTGAGACTTACAAGATTGAAACTTACGAGATCGAAAATTGAAGGGTGCAATTAGTGGTCTAATCTATCTTTTTCATTTTTTAAAAGTTGAAGAGATTGAATTGCTAATCAAATTCGACTTAGATCTAGATTACTTTATATTCGAAGCTCAAATTGGAATTAAAATTTCTCAAGTTTTTTCATAAAAAGAAAGGGGAAATCGAACTGCTGTTGCGTTGTAAAAAAAAATTTTCTTATCTTGAGTTTTAATTCGAAATTTTATCGTGAAACGAGCAAAACTGATTTCTGCGAAGTTCTTATATGTATTCTTGTTCTTGTCCTCATCTGGTTAAATCTATTTCGCGTTTCTTTGCATCCTTGTCTTTTATTTTATACTTTTTATTTCTTATCTTTTGTTATCAGATTTATCTTAGTTATCTGAATCTCTTACTCCTCTTCCTCATAATTTTATCGTATCGTAATGCTTTTCACCGGAAGTCACTGCATAGAATCTTCGATTTTGTGCATCGTTAAATCATTCGGCAGAAGAACAAACGTTTATGTTGTGTGTACTCATAATCACAATTTGAAAAAAAGAAAAAATCTGAGAGAAGAAAGGAAAAGAAAATTTGAAGAGGATGAGAAATTACAAAGAAACGATGTTATCATTATATCGAATAAAAGAGAAAAAAAAAGAACATCAAGAAGAAAGCTATAATCGCATCATCTTCCATAATTCGCGCTATAATAGAAAAGAAGAACGTTTTTCTTTGATCTAGAAATCTTAAGCCATAAAAAATTATAAAAAATACTTATAAAAAAAGTTTATCTAATGAAGATTGACTGGCAGTTTGAGCTTAACATGTAAACTTATTCAAACATATGGATAATCACTCGATTAATGACGAGATTGATCTTTCATTTTCAAGAAAGCTAACAAGAAGAAATAAAAATAGGTCTATGCTCAACGCAAGACTTTCAGAAAAAGATGGACGTTTCATTAATTTAATATTAATTGCATATCCCTCGTATTACGTGATCTTCGAAAACATGAAATTTAATGTCTGAAAAGAATGTTGAACAAATATAAAATGGCTATACATATTATCATTACATCGAAAGTGTGTCACAAGCAAGTGTTAGAAAATTTCATGTTGGAAATCCCGTTACGAAATCTCAAATATCTCTTTCATGACATTGGACTATGTAAGTAATTTCTGTATCATGTAATAATGCAATTGTGATACGGTGGATATTTATAAAATCAGTAGAAGTATTTCTTAAAAACTGCATTCAACTTAAAATGAGTTTTAATTGATGATTATTAATATTAGTAGTATCATTACAAATATTAATGTTTAGATATTAATAATTTCATAATATTTCCTTTTGCGATTTATAATTCTTATATCAATTATATTGCTTTTCTATATTTATATATTATTCTTAAAAAAAAGAGAATAAAAGCTCGCGTTTTTTATACTAATATAAATAAAAATGCTTCATTTCATAGACTAACGTTAGTTATCTTAAGTCTTTTTATTTATGGAATTCAAATTATTAAACAATAGAGCTACACTGAAAGAAAAGATTGATTGCTGTAATAATTTAGATAGTAAAATATATCATAGCATTTTTAATCAGTTGCAGCAACTAGTTTTTGGTTGTAGCAGCAAATTTTTAGTTTTTGCATTAGCCTATCCACAATATCAGTATATGATAAGCTAACGCAACTAAAAATTTGCTGCTGCAACCAAAACCTGGTTGCTACAGCCGATTTAAAAATGCTATGCCTTATTTTACTACCTAAATTGTTGCAGCAACCAATTTTTTCTTTCAGTATACTATCTAATCGGTAATTTAAAATTTAAAAAACTATGAGAGAGAGACAGAGAGAAAGAAAGTGAACTTGAAAAGTCTATTGTCATGTGTAAATTATTTATATACATAATTATTAAATTATAACACAACATGCGTTATACGATGGATACATTTATATACATAATTATTAAATAACATAACACTATAACTATTCTTCTATGAGCCATGTGAAATTCTGCATCTTTGATCAGCCTATCGAATTTTTAAACTTAATTACAAACTTTATATTGTACTGCATAAAAATCTGAAAAATTATTGCATACTTATAAAAGCTTTAATAAAATTTTACTATTATAGAAGTCGGATTCTATTTTATTTATATTTATTTTTATATATTAATATTTTGTATATAGTTTAGTATATAGTTTTGTACATATAGTTTACCAGAATTATCACATTCAAAATAGCTGTAACTTTAGTCAAAATAGATTGTAACTTTAAAATCCAATTTCAATTTAGCTAGCGAAGGATTATTAAATTATAATTATTTATAACATATGATAGATGTTGATCTATGATCAATTCACCGAATTTCTCTCATCGTGAGATAATCGTCTTATTGAAATATGTGTAGCATCATATACGTTAGCACATGTGAAGTAATTTTCGAAATGAGATAATAAGAGAGTAAAACTCGTTATAGGATTGAAACGTGGATTTGGGGAAGTGCCAGGAAAATATCCCACACGATACTAAACTTTATTCGCGTTATATTTACAAGACAGCTAAGTTGCGTACTTTCGTGGCCGAGAGAGATTGCGAGATGATATTTTAATAACATTTGGCAATTTGATAACCACAAATTTCCTTGCTAACTAATGATACTTGAGCGTTAAGGATGTATTACATTTTTTTAACAAAATAAAAAAATTATAAAAAAATTATAAACTTTCTATATCGTATTTGAAAATAATATAAAAAAATGTAGCGACAATTTAGAATTTTAATTATTAATAAAATTTTTTTAATTATTTCAATAAGAAATAATGTTTTAAAAAATACTTAAGATTAAATGAGAAAATTTTCATTTAAATTATAAAATTGAATTGTTAAATAGAAATATTGAATCTTGTTGAATTGTTTTATATGTATATAACATTTATTTTTATACTGAAAATCTAAATTTCCTGTTCTAATCACTTTTTGAAACTAATATACGTAATATATCCTTTAAAGCGCGATGATAATCTTATGTCTACTTCGAGACAAATAAAGATAAAATAAAAAGAATCTTTTTTAGCAATTTGATTTTATTACATTTCGTATTACAATCGAATTTTTATTAAATTGATTGTCGTTACTACAAGATTCTTGAGGAATGAAATAGTCCTAATACTGCTCAACCTTTCATAACAAGATAATAGTTAAATATAATACATAGAAATATAATGGAAGATAAATAATATCATCCTCATTAACTCGTACTTATATGTATTATTTGATGACAAAATTCTTATTGCTTAACTTTTTATAACACATTCAGTTTCACATTTAGTTTCGTCAACGTGCACTTGCGAAGTAAATAATTGCAATGAAATTGCGTTCGCGAATTAATTCGCAAGCGTATGTACACTCGACGAAAGCACCACGGCGGGCATATTAAATGTTCAAATGTATTCGTATGAATATGAGTATCCGTTACGTAAGGGGAATCTTAATATAGCGAAACACTCGCTGGATCTTAGCCACACGAATTTCGCACGCGGATATTCGAATAGCACGCCGTGCGGGTGGAGAACGTGCCCACTGAGCTTTATCGTTACTCGATTTCAGATCACATTGGATCGTACACGCGCCGAGATGAGAACACATATGTGAGCGAGAATAGACATTAAGCTCTCGGAGCTTTATTCCAGCTGCTGGGTAATTCTATCCGGCGAGGAAGAGGAAGACAGAAGTGCAGAGTTCTTCTCGCTCTCTCTACATTAAATTAATTGCGGATCTATTTTCGAAATAATCACACAGTTGGGGTAGAATTTTGTTTTAGAGATTTAATAAAGAGTGAAAATTAATTAGCCCTCTCGAGAGATTTATAGAATAAAAATTACTTCGAAATTTGTGAAACATAAAGACGATGTATGTATTTTCTAGCACGTCGAGTATAAAGTAAACACGCTTTCTCCTTAATACTTTTCTAGAATTAATTCTTCTTATTCTTCAACAGGGAGCGACAAGGCGATTCCAAGTTTAAATTCAAATTTGGCAGAAGAATCGCGAAGCGAGTTCGATTTAATGCATCGATTAAATCCAGTATTACTGATAGGAGTAAAAGATAATCTTTGATGTAACGCCGTTATGATCATCGCGTCAGTGGAATGCGAGGCGTTAAAATGGCAACAATTAGCGTTGATATGCGGTGACGAAAAGGTAAGTACAAAATATCTTTCGCGATCCTGCGACATCCTCCGACACGCGATCCGTCACACGATCATTTCGCGTCATTTACTAAACAAACAGACTGACAGACGCCTCTTCCTATTCGCATATTTTCGACTCGCTCGTATGTGCCAAGATCTCGTGTCGACTTGATTAAGTCGTCGAAATCACGCCAGGCATCATGCCGATTAATACACTTTCAAGACAGTCGAAATACAACAGATATATCATTGTTCCACCCATCGAAAAGCGTTATGTCATTCAGACTAATCCGACATGTAGCCTATATATTGACCATAATCACACTTAGCTGAGAAGCAATTTCGAAGCTTGCGATGTCAAAAGTAAATTTTACCAATCATTGAAATAAAAGATTCTGTATTGCTTCATTTTTTCTCATAATAAAATCTTTTCTGTATTGTCATTTTTCTTATAGGCACAAGAAATCTAATCTTTTTACGTATTAGATAGCTTAGTGTTAAAACAATTACTTGTGAAGATCCGAATTTCGATTTCGACAGTTGCTATCTTATATATACCAAAATAATTATCTGGATAATGCGCCATTAGATCGATTTCTTCAAACTGTTGTCCAGGTGCTGAAAATTGTGTTAAAAATTCCATGCCTGCACTACGGCACTGATAGGTTTACAATTAATTGTCCAAATATCAATATAAATTATCAGTACCGTAATGCATGCATAAAATTATAATTTTTAATAGCCAATCAAGGAGTATGGATAATACAAATAATTAAATTAATTACAATTATAGAGCGTTGAGAATTAGCGCGAAAAAAGATACGTAAATGATAATAATAAAGCTTTAATGGCAATTAATCACAACATAATTTTTAAAATCATACATATATTTTAGCCTTAATACGAACTCCCTCATTCTTAATAAAAATTACAATGTTGGAATATTCGTAATATTGCGAATGCTTATATATCACTAAAAATTTATTATTCAATGCTCTTTGATTGTAATTAATTTATTATTTCAATATTTAACACCCGAGTAATAGTTTAAAACAATCATCGATATAGTGATAGACTATCCAAACAATGACTTTCATGTCTATATGATTAACAATAAGATGCATTCAATTAAATTATTCTTATTAATGAAATTAGTTTTGAAAAATATACTACTTATACTCTTAGTTAGATCTTACTTCACATGAAAGTTATTATGTAAACAGGAGAAAAGGTATGAGATAGTTCTTAATATTGTGTGTGCAGAAATAGACGTTATTTTTTAAACATTTTTTGTTAATAACTTTTTAACAAGTAATGACCGATGGTTAAGACTTCTTTAAAGTCATGATCTTGACAACGTATATCAAGGTCAAAGCCATTGGGGGAAAGTCTTCATTTTCATTTTTATTGTTAAAAAGTTTACGATTGACTTAATTTCTAAGATTGAACATAGCTTTGGAATCTGATTTCCAAATGAAGATTTGAGCTTACAATTAGTTAACTATATGTGTTGATCGTATCTGTAATACCACAAATATTATCTATCCTGGAAATGGTTCTCGATACGCGACGCAGACTATGCTTGGTCATACAATAGCGATTGGTAAACCGCTTTCTTTAGACACCACAATTTGCTCCGCCAAACCTTTCAACGTATTCGAATGTTTAAAAAATATTCTATTGTGATAGAAACCCAGGTAGCACCTATTGGTTTGGATATATAGTTTTATATACGTTTTATAAACGGTTTCTAAAACGTGTCTATAATATTCTACAAATGTTTAGGAAATCGTATATAAAATCAACATGTGTTACTAATGGGGAAATAAAATATCTGAATCACAAACTGTCTCAAAATAATCGATGACAAATAATCACAGTATTGCATTCCTTGGAGAACAGAAACTTTCGAGCGATAATAGCCGCAATAAATAAAACTTTAAAACAAGCCTGATCTTCCAGAATAAAAATCGCGCAGGTTGAATTTACAACCCGTTGTCCTAAAAATTGTGTAACAAAACCAATGAAGATGCCAAGGTTCATATATAGAACTACAATACTTTTACATTGAAAATTTTCAATCCCAATCAAGAGCTGCGATGCAATGTAAGAAGAATCCTCTTTCATATGAGAGATTTGTTGATAAAGAGATTTCGCGAATCAACGGTTGTTTCAAAAGATCAAATAATGAACACAGGTAAGAGAAAGTGGATAATTCCGAATATGTAGATAATTTTGGAAATTTTGCTATGACATAAGCAATGTTTGGAGTGTTGGTCGAGGGTGTGTCTTTTTCCGCTTTGCTGCCGCTGAAATGGAGTTCGCCAGCAAAGGGGAACAGGCCGATCCTCCCGCACGAGCAAATAATCTTCAGCAACGGCAGACAAGTAGCAGTCGTGCGACACGAAAGAATCTCGCCTGCCACGAATCGTCATGGTAAGTTAATCCCGTCTAACAGGACGCAATAAAACATCCATGAAAATAGCTATAACGTTTTTTATTTTTATAATGGCACTCTTACATTTTCTATGAAAATAGCGTTTATTGATGATGAAATTAACACAAAATGAAATTAACTTGGCTGACATGAAAATTTCTTTCGCATATAATTTTTTAAAAATATGTGGAGATCATAATCAAAGGTTTCTAAATTACGAAACTATATAGAGGAATTCATGAAATAGAAATAAGGATTTTAATTAATTAGTGTTGCATTTCAATCTTTGCTTATAAAAGATACTTACTTAAGAACTTATTTTCTATCTTTCTCGAAATAGAATTAAAGATTGGAACGTGCTTGTATTTTGTAACGATTCTATTCATATGTTTATATATTTTTAGTCGTCCACTCACGTTTGTTCTCTTCGCGTTCTTTTTTTATTACATCATAAAAACTCTAGGCTCTGGAGTGTACAATTATTCCGACGATCGGGTTTTGTTGGCTAGCAGCCGACAAACTAGGAACTAGTACTGACTCCCGTCATAAACGTTGTACCAGTTAATTAATGAGTATTAGCACGCGAACTCTGGACCACACTATTGAACGTAGAACCGATTTTCGACGCATCTGTTGTATCTGTCATCGAGGATGTCGGCTTTGGAATGATATACCGACAAGTTGTTCGGTTCAAAGTCAATGGCCGTACGATGTACCGAAAATAAAGGTAAATGAGGGGGACAAATACTTCTATTCGCTATAATAAATTTATGTCGGTCAATTTATCCTGCTTTTGCATCATTAAATCCAAAAATTAATCAGAAAAATTGTATTCAGGATATACCGAGGATTATAATCTGTAAGATTGCGAAACGGATGTGAAATAATTAAGTGTTTCTTTATGTAATATACAATAATTATATACACATCTGGATAAATTACATATGTTATAGTTTATTACCAAGATGAGCAAGAGGACGTCCGTATTTTTGAAGCAACATAATAATTAGCTTTAGTTAATTGTACGTGTATGCAATGGGACATCGTGTATTTAAAACAGCTTAATAATTTAAGCCTTAAAATAGATAATTTAATAAAATTAATTAATTAAAAAAAATTTTTTATGAGGATCATATTTCAGTTACTTGATTTTAAATTTTCAATAAAATTCTTATGTCTTGCGATTGCATGAATCTTATTTAGACTTGTTTTGATAAAAGATTGAATAAATTTTTTTTACGCAATAGAGACCGTAATGTGTAAAAATGATCAGTAAACCATTAATGCCCGTTTCTGCTAATGTAGATTAAACTTTAATCTCAGTTTAACTTATTCTTCATTTAAAAAAATTTTTTAAACTAGAAAAAAAAATATATTTAAACTGAGATTAAAATTAAACTACAGAATCAAGCATTAGAGATTATTTAATTCTAATAGTCAATGCAATCCACTTTAAATCATTAAATAATTCACGAAAAATTTAGATTGTATGATAGAATTTAGAGATTTTTAAAAATTAAAGAGTTCGATGATACCAACATCTTTTAATTTTGTGAGCTCTATAGTTTAATATAATTTCATCGCTTATTTTACAAGCTATATAGTGTTTTTAAAATAAGAACTATATAGTACCGGTCGCGAATATTCGCAGCGGTCATCAAAGAAATATGAAATGATTTATAGGTGCGTTTAACGATGGTTAAATACGGGACGAGAACGTCAGATTTTAAATGTTATATCCGGCACACAAATAGGCCGTCCATTATAATCCGTAGCGACTATGCATTTTGACAATGGACATTTTTAATCGACGCGTCGCAAATCATCTCTGTACGCTCTTTGTGGTCGTTCATGCTGTCGCACAACTTGATTTATGAACGTTAAACGTTTTGTTCGGTCTATCTTGCGAAACGCACTATCGCCCATAAAAAACATTAATTTGATAATAATACTTCGAAATTGCTACGGTCATCAAGTGCATCGGTTGAAGTCACTAGATAACTAAATCATCCTTTCACATATTCATTTTATAAGAGCTTTTAAAATTGTAAAACTGTATTATTTTAGCATTGATAAGACATTAGATATTTTCTTTTGGTTTATCATTATGATTTAATTGCACAATAATAAATTATACGGACATAAAATATTATTAATTAACGTATTAATAATTATTATTGTTAGATACAATTATATACTATTATTCCGTTCAGACAAAAAAAAAACAAGTGGACCATATTAACAAAATATTATTTATATTTGCAATATTCAACGTATTTTTATATTTTTTTATATTTATCTGTATACAATTCTTCTAACTTAGGATCGGAAAAAAAGTGAAGAACGCATTTTTTACAACCTCCTATTTCTAACAAACAGATACTACAATCCTGTGTCTATTTTTGACTAACTAGATGCAGCGTCGGGATAGACATTGTTAGTGCTCGCTTCTGAATAAAGCCACGCTCAATTAAGAAGTCGTACAAAGCGACGAATGCAAAATACTGTACTCCCGGCGTTTCTCAGCTAAAATCTTCACGTGTTATATCGAGGTGACAAAATGCCTTGAATTTATACGACGCTTATAGCTTTCAAAATCTTCACACGCAATATTATAGTTCGCAAGAATCGCAATATTATAGTTAAATGTATGTGACACGAGAAAGACATGCGAGTCTATCTAAATTTCGAAAGTTATATACAAGACTTTGTTGTCACTGCCTATCATACTTGAGAAGGATACGAATTATAAAATTAAACGACTGATTTCAACGAGATTAGAATTTCGCTTTTTGTAATATCCATTATAAGTAAATTATAGCGCATAATTCGACACTATCTGAATAATCTCGGTGAAATAAAAAGGCATTATATATTTGCATAATATCGGAATAATATTTAAGAATTTCAGATACAAAGTGTTAAACTTGAAAAATTATTACTAGAAGAATTAGGTTCTTCGCATCGTGTAATATGGTAAGATTTTTCCTTATTTAACGTGGGAAGATAATGATAGAGAAAGATTGTTATGTCAGCCTATATGGATGTTAATGCTTAGATTATATATTATTTCTAACGCAATAAAGAAAAATATAATTTGCAAATAATTGGGATGTACTCATCAAATGAAATTAAAGTAAACATAAACGTTTTGACTTTGGATTTGAATCCTTCTCAATGCGGAAGTTAAGTACAAACAATATTAGATAATTTTAAAAAAGCACTCAAATCAATAATCGAAATTTACTTAATCTTAATACATATTTCTTCGAATAGTTTTAAGTAAATATTTATTTACTTAAGATATATAGTTAAATCAAATTAATGGTTTTTGTATCCAATAAATATATATTTAAATTTATTTAAAACTATTCAAACAAATATTTATTAAAATTTAGTAAAAGTATTTCTTTCAGTGTAGGCAATTTACTCATATTAAATTTATTATTGAAACTCCTACAAATATTAGGTATTATTTTATTTTGATATATATATAAAAACAACATTTGCAAATTGAAAAATAATTATTACATATAATATATGTTATTGCTTTCTATCAAAATCCATAATTAGATAAACATTCTTCTCTACATAGGAGATTTCTTCCATTTCTTCCAAGCAAGATACATCATGTTACTTCGATTGGTTACTCAAACTGAGTACCAAGTAATATTTGTCGTACGAAGTAAAAATAGAACTTCTCTAATTACATCACTACTATCATTGTTTCCAGGCTGTGATAATATTTTCAACGATACGTCGCGCTTGAAGATGTAAAGCAGCGTTCGTCTTCGAGACGTCTTCAGTATGCGGAGAGCTTTGGATACTCCATTAGATCTGCGTGTTTCTCGACGTGACGATTCCAGCAACGAGTTCCGAGGAAAATAGCGAGCAAGCACGTAAGGAAACACGGTAGAGCAGCGGATCTCACTTGCTACCGAGTCAAACGGCTGCTACAGCGTTGCTTAAGATTATTTCTGTCATCGTTTCTCTCGCGCTGTCGCGCCTGCCGCCCCCGCTTTCTGCCAGCGCTTGTGCGCGTGCCAGCGTGTTCCTCGTAAATATCATCCGTGGATCGTGAACCTTTTGGTTATGGCAACGTCGGCATGATAAACACGAAAAGATGGATAGGACGAGTGTGATACCAAGTTTCCACGAGTTTAGTTTTCGTCGTCAGACACGCGGAAACGGGCTTCCATTCACCGCGATTTTATCGCGGTGATTGTTATAAGGCGCATTTTTCCGTATTCCTTGTTGCGTTGAGAAAACGCTGGTTAACGGTTTTATTAAGATATTTTATTAAGATATTCGTAGCTTATTTATTTCAGATGTTTATTTTATTAAGGCTTTTTTGCTTACTACTACAATATTATTTCAGATTATGACGTCAGAAATGAGGGTATACAATTAAAATTCTTATAAAATGTTTTACAAAACATAGGAATGTTTCAATAAAACGACGTTTACCATCGATAGAATCGATTTGTAAAATATATATACCGAAAATTTTTTTTGTTTCGTTAATTAATAACCATATATCTAGAAATGAATAGTACAAGATGAACGTGATACTTTATGCTAAAACAAACATCTTTTTCCTTTAACAAAATTGCTGATAAATAAATCTGATAAATAATTTTTGCGATTATTTGTTAACTTCAACCTGTTCTCCTGCAAAAACTATTTATCGGACGCAATTTTGTTAAAGGAAAAAGTTATTTTTTTATGCTAAAACGAATTACTTTATCCTGTAGTAAAATTACGTTCAATAAATAATTTTTGCATTTACTCGTATAATTTTAACCTGCTCTCCTGCAAAAACTACTTGTCAGACGCGATTTTGTTAAAGGAAAAAGTGGTTTGTTTTATCATAAAGTATCATGCCTTGTAATCCGTATGCGGGAATTTAGAGATACCCTATATATATATAGAAATAAATATGATTCAATTTCTTTCTAAAAGAAGATATTTTTTGATATACTTATGTTATGAATCTATTACTAATTGCAAATGTTGTTTTATTGAAAAATATTTTTCTATTCAAAAATAATTCGCAAGAATTTTTATTATGTGTCTTCTTACTTTTGACGTCATATTCTGAGAGGAGTGATGAGTAAACAAGAACCATAAGTAAATAAAGATCACTGAGGAGGGCAATATATGTATGTATATTTTATTTATTTATTTATGTATATGTAATATTTTATAAAATTAGAAAATATATTATAAGTTCATAACGGTGTGTGATAATTATATTTTAATAATAAATCAAATATTAAATAAAATAATGGCTGCATTTCAGACAAGTTCAAAAAAGAAGTTTATTTTGAAAGATGTAATTAATCACGTATATCTCGTTGTTGAAATTAAGTATGGCCAATATAAATCCTCAAATTAAAAAGTTCTTTTAACTTTTCTCATCGAAACAATCAGGTTTGTCTTAATCCGCGTGCAAGATTTCCAGTTTTCTTAGAACTCATAAAAATTGAATATTTAAACTTTTTAACAGAAATGTTTACCTCTTTATTTCACTTTATCTCGACATATATTTATATTAGCTAAACATTTCAGCAAAACAAGCTGACGTTATCTATCACCAAAATGAGGACAAATAATGTCAACTTGTTTACTAGAATATATATAGATAGTTAAACATAGTAGATATCTGAGAGATCAATTATTTCACTTAAGAGTTGGTTATTTATTCGGTTTGAAAAAATTTTTAAAATGTGGCAAAACGCAGTAAAGTTATGTCTTTCGCACGATTCGATATTCGCCGGTCCGATATGTAAAAAAAAGGGAGTGATTCATGGGAATTGTCGCGGGAACGTCGGGGAAATTGACGTCCATAAATTGTGACCGCAGCTGCAATTACACCAGGCAAAGGCGCGTCGTGATTCCGAGCGTCGCGGAAGGCGAACACTATGAGACGGAATCGCGTGTACGCGTTCGGGTAATTATAGTTCGTTGGAAGGGAAAATTATGATTATTATGAAAGAGCGAGAGAGCGCGGGGTCGTTCACGCCACAGTCGCAACGCTTATCCGGATAATTCTAACTCGATGTCACATCCTGTTGTATCCGGTTGTAAGCGTACTCCCGATTCTCTAATTAGCTCGCTATATCTGTAGCGGCGGATATGTGTCAAAATGTAGACTTATCGCCATCTCGCGTGTCCACGGTACGTCCGTTTTGCATCGACAACTTCCGGATAGTAATTCTGCCTGATTTAAGCCTCTAATAGCCTCTTTAATATATATATATATATATATATATATAAAAGTATAATATTATATTATTTTTAATCGTAGTACTAAATCTTCTTCATAAATATTTTAAGTGTAAAATTATATCTCATAATAATCAGTAAAATTTTAATTTTTTTTTCCTCTCGATATATTAATTTCTCTTAATAAACAAAATATTTTCTTATAAATGAATTTATTTTTAATTTTATGTGTCATAAGTCGTAATACATATTTTGAAATGATATTTCCTAGATATTTTTCAGAGAATATCAAATAAATCTTTAATCGTTTTTTTTTTACTACTGGTAGAAAAGTTCCCAATTAGTTAACCATCTTGAAACAAATATGTGTTCGAGTGATATAAAAAAAATTAATTAATTAAGACTCGATTAATTAAAAATTTTGAATTACAAAGCTTGAAATTAAATTTGAATTTAAATCTAAAAGGATTTATTTGAAATATTTTTAAGTTTTGGATGTATACTATAAATTGTTTATACGACGTCCCGTCTAATTTTAAAGCCATACATTACTTTGTGCGCATGAAATATTATATCTTGTATTTGATAAGAGATAATTCAATTTATATTTATTTAACAAACTTTCAAACGTTAATCACATCACATTTGAGTATATATCGGCGTGTATATCGGCGGCCGATCCGTAGAAGTAAATGCAGCGCGTATGTGAGCCATAAAGATCGTCCGAACGTAACTGCGGAAAATATAAATTTACCGTAAGGGTAACGCGCGCGTGGCGTTCCGCGCCGGCGATCTGGTGACTGCTTCCTGGCCAGTGCAACGGATACGCGTAGGTGCAACGTACATCTATCTCATGTCAAACTTCAAAAATTTTGTCGCGTGTTAACGTAGACGAGATTTTGATTCGGCGCCAGGATACATTTCTAAACCAATTAAACAGCTAAATTTCCGAACACCGCCCTGATAATTTTTTTTTAATTCGTTATTCTTTAAAGAGGAGTTTTGTAAGATATCTATTTTTCATTCCTACATTAGAGTGTATTATTACTTTCTCTTTCACTTTCACCGAATATCATAAAGTTATACTTTTAGAATTTATTATTAAAATAAATATCTATTTCATTTTAACAATAAATTTTAAAAGTGCATACTAGTTCAGCTGTAAAAGGAAAAAGACTATGTATATTCTGCGATATATGATAATAGTAATCAATCAGATGCATGCAAGCAGATTTTTGCGAATTTAGATTATAAGTTCGAAAGATCTTTTCTTAAATGTCCAGAAAAAGCTTATGATTACGTACTCCTAAATTCTTTGTGAAAAGTACAAGTTTTATGAATCTGAACAAGTAAACAAAGAGGAAACCAGTACTCTTCGTTCACATAAGTTTTAAACATAGAAGCATCTGGGCTATTTAAAACTTCCTTTTCTTTCAAAATATTTTTTTGTAAGATTATTATTAAACCTTCTTTCTCAGCGTTTTCTAAAAAAGTTAAATAAAAATCTCGGATGTTACTTTTATTTTTAACGAACAGAGAAACATTTATTTTCCGTCCGCTTTGAAATTTTTTATATCATGTGGAATTATAAATTTTCTTCACATCTTAGTTAAATATTAAATTATACAATTTGGATACAGAATCGTAAAAGTCTTAGTATTTTTTCATTAATTTCAATTTATCTGAGATAAAAGGGAGTATCCAAATATCATTGCGGATATTTAAGTGTTCCAATTCACACCAATGCCAATGGTATCGCGTGTTCTACGAACGACAAGTACTGGAAACAATTTCACGATGGAACACTCGCTTTTAGCGATAAATAAAGGCGTCCAGCCGTTTCCTCTCTCGATGCTCTCCAGCAGTGGGAATTCGTAAATATTTCAGCCGTATGCTAAAATAAAGCTAGGTTGAAAATGCGTCAGCACGTAGCGAGGCTCGCCCACGAGAATCATGGAATTTTATACATAGATTGATTTATACACGGACTCTCCCGATTAGAATCACTCTTCTCAAGTGTCATTCTAAAACTGCCAGGTTACTTAACTGTCTCTCTTTTCGAGATCTCTTCTTTAGATCATTTCTATAGATCATTTCTATGGGAATTTATCTTCTCAAAAGAAAAGAATAAAAAATTAAAACTACTGTGACTATTGTTTTTTCTGTCAGCAATATTAGAATAAAAAAAGAAACAATTTAATTTTATGATAAAATTTGTGTGTTAAATCGATAGTCGAATTAATTAATTCTCTTTTCCGCGATTCTGATTAAGGTTTCTCTCGCTTTCTCCACTTTGTACTGCGAAAGTAACTGCACAAGGTGTTTTGACAGCTCGCAAAGATTACAATAACATGATTGATTTGTATATTTGTATACAATAATTAAATATATAATATTAAAAATTAACACGTTAATTTTCTTATTATGCAAAATATCAGGTAATTACAAAAGTTGACGCAATCTTTCATGCTAAAAATAAAATATAGAATAGAGAATTTGTATATATAAAATTGCGTAGAATCATTAAATCAGATCATCTGAAGTTAATAATATATGTACAATGGCGCAGGTGAAAATCTACACACTGCCAATTGTTGTAACAATTTATAGAAAAAAAAAAAAAAACAATTCATAGAATTCGTGTAAATCGAGAATGATACGAATATTCTTATTCGTTATTTGATATTTAAAATAAAAATCTCGCATGACAATTAGACTTAATCGCGCCGTTGTACATATATTATTAATTTCAGATGATCTGATTTGTGAAATTTTCCATACTCTTTCGCTAAATATCAAAACACAAACGCATGCCTTGATTGTATCTCACGTCGTAAATCTTATTCATATCCACTTACTTGTTCAATCGTTGATTCGATCGAAACTTATACTCTATCCACCTTTACCATTGTCTTTTATTTCAACGAAGAGGTGAAAAATGACTTTTGTGAAAAGATCCAAAGAGATCAAAGATTCTCGCAGGTGTCTCTCAAGCAAGTATTGGCGAAAGAAGGCTTCTGATTGAATCACATTATCGATTGCGAACACTGTTATTCAAAACAATCGATACTTGGATCCTTTCGACTGGACCAACCAGTCAGAAGCTGCCGTGTCGAATTGGCCAATTAGCAACGTGGACAATCGGATGGCGCTCGTGACGACAGTCGCGACAGTTTCGCGACAAACCTCGAACATGGCGCCCTCTGGAGAGCTTTCTTTCGCGGATAGCTGCCGCTGATCTTTGGTCCCGCGCAGTAGCGGTGTTTATTTACCTTAGCTATCGCGACGTCAAACTGATTGATCCGCGGATCTGTCTATGCATGGTCGAGTGCCACACGGGGAACGCGACGTAACCCGTTGTTTTATCACAACGACGACAAGGTGATTTGCACCGCTAATTGAAAGGCGAAAGAAGACTAAGAAGGTACAGGAGGCCGAGGCGAGGTAGTAGTACGGAGACGGAATCAGCCGCTGAGCGATCTGTCATCCACGTACGCGCGCCATCGCCGTCGCGCGATTGCACTTTGTGTCGTCATCGTCGTCGGCTGCACGGCTCTAACCTAGCCGAGGCTCGCTGCGTTCGTTCCTGGATCCTCGCGCGCACGACGCACCTGTTCATCGGCCTGATGCTGCGCCATCGCTGACGGCAATCCTCGACGAGTATGGGCGACGAAGACGACGTGCTGCCGGCTTGTCTGCAGAGGCTCGAGATTGACCGTCGATCGACGAGTTGTCCCCAGTAAGCGTCGCTCTGTTGTTTTCGACCATTCTCGACTGCGTAGAAACGCGTAAACATCGTATACGTCAGCACAACGCCTAGAAGGGACGCGCTCTTCCAAAGTCGTGAACGTTTCTTGTGCTTTCGTGTCCTGCGAAGCGATGCATTGGCAGGCGTTTAACTTTTAAACGCCTTTGTTGAGCTTTGAGACAACGACGTAGGTTGCAGATTGATTTAAAGCGTCCCTTTTCGACGTTGTAAATTGATGATTTTCAGATACCTGTGACTGATAAGCGTCTGTGATTTTTGACAGCGATCTTGTAGTTACTGCAGTCTCACCATGACTTGTGACAATTGTATCATACCCGAAAATTTATTGATTAAATTCCTTTGTGTGTAGAGTGACAGCAACATCACTATGTATTTTAGATAAATATTTACTTAGATTAATTATTCAGAAAATTGACTATAAATGTATTTGATTTTTAATTTTGAATTGTACACTTTTTGTAATTAATTCTAAAATACTGTCAATACGTAAATTTTATGTACAAATGAGCAAGGTCATGGAGCACTAATTGTAAGCTATGCCTTCAGTGATCTTTAGATTTGTTTGCGTTGCTTGAAATCTTCAAAATTGTTGCATTTAAAATGATATAAGCATTATTTATGAACATTGAAAAGAAACCAAGCAAAAGGTGCTGAGTGCAAGAAGTATAAACAACACATACATCTTAGAAGTTGCAATTTTCCATACCAAAAGCTAAGACAAGCAGAGATGAGCTTTTTTAAAATTCTGTCCATTAGTTTGGACTTCAATATTGCAACATAAAGCATGATAAGTGATTTCATTTTTGTGCTATATATTTTGTTTTGTGTTATATATTTTATTAAGTGTATGAGAAAACAACCATAAAATTGAACTACCCATTTCAAGATTGAATTTGATAGTGTTATTTTTTTCTTTTCTTTTAAGTTAATTAAATTATTTGTATTTATATAAAAGTGTAGATTACAAATATTTTGTCTTTAACATTGTGAAATGAAATATATGAAAAGTTTACTTACATTAGTTAAGAGTGACCTATTTTTTATATGTAAAATTTATATATCGGTAGCAATATTCAATCATTCAATAGCAATAGCATTCTAGAGTTGTATGTAAAATAAGTAAATTGAAATTTGGCAAAAGCAAGAAAAGTTGTAGTACAGTCTAGTGTAATAATATGTTCGTTTTGTGTGTATTCTTACACTCTCTAGACTGGTACACACGATGCAATAAGTTGAAGTAAAACAAACGTATATTTGTTTCATTTCAACTTATTACATTGTGTGTATTAGTTCAGAGAATGCAAAAAACAGACCTATTAAGTAACACATATTTTAGATAAGATAGGAGTAAGTCACAAGCTAACTATTGTTCGTGAATACTCATGCAAAAATCAATGAGTTTAATTTTATGGGTTTAAAAATATTAATAAGACGAAGTTAATGTTCCGATTTAAGAAATTATCCGAGTTTTATTCAACGCTGCATTTACAGTATTAAACAGCACGATGTAGACTAAAACTTATCGATAAATATAGTACTTACTAAGATTTAGTTAACGTTGTTTACTTCTGAAGTATTAAATGTTTTGATTGCTAGAGAGGATATAGATTGTGCGATAGTGATGAGTTAATATCGGTGACAACAAAGATGTGATTTATCATTCGTCACTATCCCTAGCAGTCGAGTTTCTTTGTCAATCGTCGTATCTCCTGTTAGCCAATCGAGTTATCGAAATGCTCCGAGGCTATGTATTTGTCGTAATCGCGGTCAAGGTCGGCTAGTAACACGGCGGTATGTATTTACAATGCATGCATTTCGTCGTCCGTCAGAAATCGTCGATTGCGCGATCGGATTCTCGATTCTTCGACGGATGAAGTCGAGTGAAGTCGGCTCGATTCTATCGGGAGAAACATTTAGACGCTCTATTTTTAAACCTGTGATGCTGGAAATAACAACTTAGTATAGCATCGAATAGTAGATTTAGGAGAGACAAATCGCCGGAGGATACAGTTGGCAAATGAATTCTTTGCAAGGCTTGTGAATGTAATGTTATACTAACTATGTGGTTAGCATCATTGGATAGAACTTGTATGTTTTCACCAAGTTTTGCTTGTAATATTGTAAAGCTTTCATTTTCTAATTTTTATTATAATGTACTTTAAAATATTCTGTACATTATATACGTCGCAAATATATTCAAAAGAAAGAATTGTTTAAAGAGCAAAAATCACGGACGTGACATTTTAGCGCATTTTATATTTTCACACATAACACAATTACTTTTTAATAAAATAACGGTTTGTTCTTTCAGCATTGCAATGGCGGACAAATCGAAGCCGATGAATCTATTCAGCGTATACGGCAAAAATTCCAGCAGCAACTGTTTATTTCGAAGAAGATCAATGCCTAACAGGCCTACTATGTTCCCAGTCAACCCAAGGGGTATCAAGAGTACAACGAATTTTAAGCCGTCTAAGAATGAGAGAACAATCGGGAAGACCAAGAGGAGCACCATCCTAAGGGACGCCATTTTAAAGTTAAGCGCTCCCGGAACTAGCGGTCCTAGTGTTAATCCAGTGGATACGCTGTTTAAGAACACGTGTAAGCTCAGTATTCCCAGTAAAAATTCCAAGACGATCGACCACAATTCGGTCATGAAGGACTTCAAGGCGCTGAATATCAGTAAAGACAATAGGCAGGTCAAGGACGACACTAGTATTCAGGATGACGACTGCGAGAGTGCAAGCGGTTTCCATCGAGCTCGCAGTAATACGATGCCGAACTTAAAAAGAGGCCCCGGTCCGGGTGGCGGAGACCAGCGAACGACAATGGGCAATGGACAATCGGATGCTACTGGTAACTCATCTGGCCAACAACAATTATCAAGTTCACCGAACACTTGTTCAGTCCAGGCGCGAATATCGCCGCCCTTATCGAGCGACGTCACGATCGGCGAACTCGCTGGTTACTTCGAAGAGTTCGTTCATATTCCAAAGAAGATGTCGCACATGGCGGAGATGATGTACACTTAATAATTGTAAAGTATCTTGAATTATGCTTACACCGGATGCAGACTTTTTTTTGTACACAGTTATCGAGGCTGTGTAGATTTTATTCTCTATATACTGCATCTCTTTGTTTACGTGTCTAATTTAATTTCCTAAATTATTTTTTTAACATACTAATAACACATCGGCAGAGACATTATTCTCACTCTAATTGTGTATAGTTCCGAAATTGTTGAGCTATTTTGTATAAATATTCGGAAAAGTGTAGCGAGATATATCATACTTTCTTTTGCATTCTTTCCTTTTTTTACATCATCTTTGCACATGATATTTGATTTCTTTAATGTATAAAAGGGAAAAAGGAATATATTATATTATCTGTATTTAAAAGAAACTTTTGTATTACGAGAGAAGAATAATTGGTTTTAGAATAAATTGTATGAATTGAATTCGTAGTATAAATGCATCTATACAATCTATTTTTATACGTACATTTACGCATTTTCATGTGCGCTTTATTATTTAAAGAACAAATTAAAATCTCCGTCCTAATCAAACAAAGAAAATTCCTATATAGGGCGCTAATGAAGGTGCAACATTAATATGATACATAATATATTTATCTGCATAGGCTTACGACAATTAATATAATAATAACACAAAGTAATCGTTAAGTTACTTAATGATAATAAGCTTTGGTATATAAACAATGACAACAGTGTATTGATCGTTTTCGCTTTAGGTACAATACGAATGAGAACGCACGTTGACGCGCGGTGATATACGATGTGAAGAAAAATTCGAACGTAAGAATGCCGGGCGTACAAGAAAATATTTTTGGTGTGCGCATCACGTGAGACGACTCTGTTCTGTAAATAAATATATCGATACGATAATCGTGAATAATTATCCTCCTTTGATGACACGGTACTTTCGTGGTCGCCGTTGAGACGACACAGTCGATCTTTTATATCAAAACGCATGAAAGAGAGAGAGATAGAGAAAGAGGGAATCTGTCCCTATATCACAGATTTACCGAAAATTTGACTGGGGGACCACGAATGAGCACATTGTCTCCAAAAAGGCATCGCGAAATCCACGATTAATTAAGAGTATAATTTTCATTTAAGTACAATATGCATATACCGCTGATCTCGTCCTTTCTTAGGTCTCCGTATAATTTAAACATCGCAAACATTTGCAAATAAAGGACGCGGGAACGATACGTCCGAGGTATTTCTCGAGTAAATTCCCGACACGCACAATCACGTTATCAATCGCGCGAAAATTAATTACTGATGATCACACCAAAGATTTAAAAGAAATGTTTATTTGCAAATTAATGGAAATTTACGACATCTGATATTTAGAGAGTACGTCTTCCTCACCTGTATAAACAATTTTAATTCTCGTGTTACTTTGCTCGATCAGTCAAAATATTATTATGTACAGTTGTGTGCGATCGATGAAGCATACGTTATAGAGCTATCGGATTTAGAAAAAAAAATTTATTTCGAGATTTTGCAAACGGTCGGACGTAAAATTCCCGATAGCACATGGGCTTTATTTAAAAAACAATATCAGTCTCTATATCCAGTGGAAAAAGGCCACAATGCCTTTACCATAATAATTTGTAAATACATGGTCCAAATGTGATCCGAATAAAACAGTCTACGCGAATATATATAACGCGAACGCTTTGCGTCGCTCAAAACCATCGCTTTCTTTTCGTGAAAGTCCGAAAAACACCCGAAGTACGTCTGAAAGGCGTTTTATTCAGCCTTTTTGATATTCTTACGATGTTATTGAGACTTTTCTATTATCGATCATTCCTGTTGAGCTCGCATTAGTTCAAACCCTATGTCTTTTTTTTTTATAAATCTACGACCTACGGCAGCGATCATGATAATTATCATCATCAGCGAAATTTCCAAGTGATCGTTTATCATGGGAAAACAAGTTTATCATCGGTATAAAACGCTCATAGAAAAAATGTACTGGACGTAATACACCTACTCTCTAACGCTACGTAAACGTGAACGCCTTTTCACGCGCACTCTTCCATGCGATGTCGCTTTAATTTTATTGGAAATATACTACGTATCATGTAAACATCGCGGTGAGGATTTCTCTTACAGATTCTAGGATCTACATAAAATAAGGACTGCCGCAATATCAAAGCCTATCCAAGCAACGTAGGAGTTCTAGAGATGATACAAAGAGATGATTAATTTAAAAAAGAATCTTCCAGACATTTGGCTATAATAGCCCGACAACAGCTGAATGTGTCAGGTATTATATGCCAATATTTTACAAATTGTTATAATTTATCCACAAAAAGGAATGTCCGGAAAATGATGTCGTTTAGATTTCTTTAGTTTACATTACAATTATTTCAATATATACTTCCATAATAATATATCTATTAATTAATATAATTAATATCGATACCATATTAAATCATTAATATCATATTATTGACTGTCACTTAGACAGTCATTAATAATGATTATTCTTTATTTTTTTAATAAGATGGTACTTGATGTACCATTTCTTCCGTTACATTCTGCTACGTGAAGATATGAGATTGATATTGCAGCAATGTTTAAACTTATCATACAATAATTGGTATATATGTATATGGGTTTACCGCGTTATTGCTCATAATGCTCTCTCGCAGTAAAATACACATGAAAAGAGGATCACGCTGACACGGATGTAACAATTTTCTACGCTCGCATGCGCGCAATGCACTCACATTTTGTTTTCACTTTAATCACTAATATCTATCGTATCGTAATGGCTCATCGCGTTTATCATCGTGACACAGTAAAATGTATACATTCAAAATCGATTGCACCCACAATCTTGTCAGTCGACTCTGGTAAATTTTTTATTTCTTTATGAATCAGTGTCTACTATGCTATAGAAAGAAGTAAGAAAGGAAAAATTGATTAATACGTGTTTATGACGAGATTAATCTTTTAAGGAGGTTCTCGCGTTACTTCCTAGTCAATAAAATTTATGAATACATAATAATACGTAAAACAATTAAAATAATAGAATAAAGAGATTACTAACAATATCTTATGCCATTATACATAATTATTGTTAATTTTCTATATTACTAAATATTTTTGCAATGACAAAATAAAAGTTGTAAGATGCTCATTTGATGTATATGCATCATTTATTTTATATATATTCTAACTTTTTTCATTGAAGAATATACATTTCTTGTAAACTGTACGGTCAGTTTAAATGAAATTTTACGGGAACAAACTTAAGCGTTTACTTTGTAATTATAATGATTTTTAATGTGCTGTCTTATACGCAAGTGTCTTAATTTAAAAGAGAATAATTATAGAATAAGATTATACCTTCTTTGTAATGTAAAATTCTATAAATTTAAAAGAATTAAATATCTTCAAAATGGTACGGTAAGAACCAATGAAATTTTTTCTAGATATTATTGATATTATTAACATTTGTATTACATGTACATTATAGACTTGTCTTATATTTCATCAAACGCGAGATCTCTTCTTAAATGTCATGATATTTTCTCTTTGTATCATCTTTGATCATCTTACTTTAATTACCAATTAAATATTTCAAATCGTTATTTCAATTATAACGTAGATAAAAGAAAAAATTAATCGTCACATAACCAACTGTGACGCAATCGTTACAGTTGTATGACTCAACTGATTGCATCAAAAATCAGTTGAGTAATTCCAATTAACTATTCGCCATCCTTTTCAGATTATCTGTTCAGTCTACCCACAATGTAGCTCGAGAAGCAAAGATGGCAATTAAGATTTTTATACTAATGGTAAGGTTTCATTTATTCATCCAATGAGCACTTTATTGAGAAAGTGGCGCATAGTTTGATGCATTTAGTAGTAAAACACTTATCTTTTGTTACACTGTTAATTAAGATTCTGTTTCATATACTTCTGTATTTCTTATTTTTATCTTTTGTGAAAGGTTAAATGTTGATTAAAATTAAAGAGTATTTAATTAAAATTTGATTAAAATTAAAAAGATATGACGGTAACCAGAGCTGGGGCTTTAACCGAAGTTGGTGCAATCGACTTAATCTTCGAGTCTCGCATGCATAACGTGCCTCGCGGGGACGACGTTGAATCCTGGAGAATCGGTGATGATTCACGAGAATATTTTTTTCGAGCACCGCGAAGAGAGCAAAGTCGCCAATCCGCCAACGAGACTGTCACGCTTATCGTCTAAGTAATTCCTACTCTAATCCGTCGTTTGTATTTCCCTTCTTTAAGTAGAAAAATTTACAATTTTTCAGACACTTTGTACGAGTAACATCGATGACTTAAGTTTATCCGAAAATGCATTTCCGATTTATCCCGACGTGAAACCCACCGTGTCGATTTACATCACGGGATTCGAAATATTTTTCTTTTCTCTCTGTTTTTTTTTTTTTTTTACTTTGAAACGCATTCACGCATTCGCATTTATCCGGATATTAGTAACTTTCTCACCTTCCTCATCTATCCTAATTTTTATACCCTTGTTTTTTTCTCTCTTCAACAAGACCAATGGTACTTCGCGAAAGAGCGTCAATTCAACATACAGCGACTGCCGAAATAAAAAATAACAAATTTGTGCGAGGTATTCACTGCGTTTTCGCAGGATATTTAAAATCGGATATATTATCCAATCGGATATATAAACAACTTACACGCGTGAAAACACAGGTATTAAATGCATCGGTGCTACATTAAAAAAGAACTATAAAAAAAAGATCAATAGAAAGCGGATACAATCGTAAATACAATCGGATCTGTTTTTGGCAGACACGTTTGGCTGTGTGCACACTCGAGAGTTCCTGTCATTCAGATTGTTCTCAGTAAATATGTTAACAAGTTATTACCGAAAGTCGCTCTCATGAGATAAAACTCTCGACTGAGCATCGAGACTTTCTTTGAAGTCCAAGTAGATGCATCTCATTGTCCATTTGCGTGCGTTTTACAACCGAAATGAAATTATTGCGTAGCAATAACAGGCAAGCGCACGTAAACTCGTACACGTGACTCTTAACACTTAGGAGGAATAAATCGTCAAACATTAATATCGTCTCGAAAATAATAGCGTTTTCGATGCAATGAGTTTAAACCCAATCTGGGTACATGATCCATCAACCCGAAAGTATCATGATCTCGTCCAATCACAAATTAAAATAGAGCATGTGATGTCATTAAATTCGATTTAACGTCCGACTTGGGTTGGGTTCAAACCTACTGCACTCGAAAACGTTATAAACTTCACGCAGCTTGTGCGCAGTAACCGTTCCATATGAGAATTCTTTTCTCGACCTCCTTTCTCAGCGGACAAATATATGCGAGAAATTCATGTATGTAAACATCCTTCTCATCTTATTTCATATACGTTCAGCTCTTGAAAAATCACGCGTTCATGATAGCGTTTCGCCATAAACGGTACGTACGAAAATGCTCTGCCTCGAGGACTATGTATCCAAAAACTGGACTTTAGGAAAATTCGGATGTAATCGTGATCCGAAGTCAATAAAATATAAATACAACATGCTCTTGTGTGACAAGTCACAAATTCACAATACGCGCTAACACGCACACGCATACACTCCCTCATTTTCTCTCTTTTTTCATTCTGTATATATATATATATATATATATATATATATATCGTAATCATATGCTAACATACTAATATACGATGTATTATGTTGTATAATCTATAATTCCGAATTTTACTTCCAAACTTAAATCACGTTATTTCCTAATACCGTGACTTGTGTCTAAATTTATCGAAATTGCTAGCGTCTTTATTGTGGTTGCTCCTCGTCGAAAATATGAAAACGCGCTTAAATAGTCGCAAATTTTATGGGCAGGTAAAACGACTCGCCGGTGCTTCTGCGATTCTAATAACGCAGTCATTTCTCGTTTCCGATTCTAAATATTACGGTTAATGCCTGATTGGTCATGAAGGTTTAGAATCTTGTTAATTCGTTCCTGCGAACGGTACTTACAAAAAACACCATGGCACACTCAACTTCCAATCCGTTTGACGTTTTTAGTGCTTAACACTAAGGACATGTAAGGACACGTAAGGGAGAAAGGAGAAAAAAGAGACGAGAGGGGAAATTTTCGGCAGCATTTGACAGTGATAAGTTCGATAAGTTCGCGGCACTGTATGTCAAGAAGATTGGTCGCCAAAGTCTACAGAAAAATTTCGCAGTCCAAAAAATGCCATTCGCGACAATGATGCAAGATCTCGCGAGGATGTGTACGTGTTCTCCTATTAGAAGTATTTTCCTTCCGTGAGAACGATGCATCCAGTCCGCGAAGATTCCGATGAGGGCAGCGTAATGCATGCTAAATAATTTACTTAGCAGTAAATACCATAAAATTCCATGGCACAATTGATGTGGGCTGGGTGAAAGTGACCGTGCGGCGGCAGATGATGATTTTGCATATATTGATGGGCTGTATATCAGTCCGTCGGCGGTTCGAGATACGGTATTTCGCTAGTGACGTTGAACGATTCGAAATAGTGATTCAGGAACTCGAACGTGGGCCGCTTCTCGGGGCTAGCGTCCCAGCACTGTAGCATCAGTCGGTAGATGCTGTCGGGTAGCGGATGGTTCAATGGTTTCGGCATACGATAGCCCTTGTCCACTTGTTCAATCACTTCACGACCGTGCATACCTGGAAAGGAAACATTATGTATGATAAAGTATATACTTAACTCTTTGGTGCCTTACTGTTACTCTCGTTATAGCATTTTTTAAATTTATATGCTGTAACCTTTTTATTAATAAAAATAAATATATTTGTATTCAATATGGCGTCAATTTAATTAAAATGATGACGTTAAACAATTTAATTCAAGAAAATTTGACTCAAATTTAATTTATTATTTACTATTTGCAAACGTTAATATGAATGTCGTTTACTTTAAAACTAATTACAGAAATGGATTGATTTATATTTGACATATATATGGAAGTTGAAAATAATAAAATGTTATTTATCTCAAGGAACCGTGGATTACCATTGCTTCTTTGATACCTAACGGTGTGTAGTTGCATATGTGACAAAAATGTATAGAGATGAACTGAGTATATGAATAACATGTTGCATACGTGACAGAATGAAAAAATTTACCAGGATAAGGAACTTGTCCATAAGTGAAGAGCTCCATCAGCAGGATTCCGTAGGACCAGACGTCGCTCTTAATGCTGAACCTGCCATAGACGATAGCCTCCGGCGCAGTCCACTTGACAGGGAATCTACTGCCCTGCTTCGGACAATATTCGTCGTCTTCGATCACCCTAGCGAGACCAAAGTCGCAGATTTTCGCTTTGTTTTTCTCACCGATCAGTACGTTCCTTGCCGCGAGATCTCTATGTATGAGCTGTTTGCTCTCGAGGTATTCCATACCGGAGGCCACTTGGGCTGCAATGTAAATCAGATCCTCGAATTGCATGTACTTGCCGTCTCCCTTTCGGAGGAAGTCCAACAGGCTGCCGTTACACATGTACTCTTGTACAATATAGATGGGCTCCTCTTTCGAGCAGACCGCATATAACGCGACCAAATGCCTGTGTCGGAATTGCTTCATTATAGCTGCCTCCTGGAGAAACGCCTCGGTCGACATGGTCCCTGGACGCAGCGTCTTTACCGCCACCTCAATTTTGTTTCGCCACTTGCCGTAATAAACCTTGCCGAAATTGCCGTTACCCAGTTCCGAGATCAGCTGTATCTCGTTCCTATTGATTTCCCACTTGTCGCGCAACTCAGGTCCGAGATCCCACATGTCCGGTTGCGGTTTCGGGCAGGGCTTCGAAAGCACGTGACAGAGACCCAACGCGTTTTCTAAATAATAGAAATACCATCAAAGATAGATTTCTCGAACACATTTTATTTGTTTATTTTAGTTTTTAAAAGACCAGAGATTTTTTATTAAATTACACACGAAAATAAAATATATCTATGCATGATATTAACACAAAGATATTGCTTTATATAAATTCATTATTTTATATATTATTATAACTAAATCTAAAACTTACTGCTGTATGCCATAACCAGAGCCGGTAAGCTGGAGAATGTTTGATTGGTGGCGATAAAAAAGCCGCCATTATCGAGCGGCTTAATCTTATAATGTTTCACGTGATGACCTCTTCCTTCTTCCCAATCCTTAACAGATAAGCTGTAACCCCGAGGATTGTGCTCGCTCGGCCTCACCAAAAATGTACCGCGAGGATTCTCGTCAACTAGTAGCAATTTGCCCGCCTCCTTACGCGACACATTTTCAAAGAACCAACTGCGAAGATCGTGATATTAGGTACACAATACCTTATCGAGAAATACAACGAAAGAAATCTAAGGGAAGAATAGAAGATAAATGCTCACTCTTCGCTCTCGACCGACCGCTCGACAGCCACGAAGTTCCAAGGGATCAGGCCTTCCTGCAGAGTCGTTAAGTGCAGCACTCTCCACCAGTCCGGCTCGGAATCGTCGAGGACCTCCATTCGGTCGCCTTTCATGAAACTAACGTCGGTACTTTCTCGCGCCGTGTAATTGTACAATGCCACCACGATCTTGTTGGATCTTTGTGAGTGCGCTGCATCGGGAAAGAAACAGTAGTCTCGTTAAATTGTTCTTTGAGCGGGAGAGAAATCGAGAACCCGAACCGGTTAGAAGCGATTTAACTTTAAAAGACTTGGTACGAATCAAGTTGACTAAAGGGCTCCTAATTATTTTACACAAAAGGCGATAATAATCGGAGGAAAATAATATCTCATTCACATTTCCACTGAATTTATATTTCAGCCATTTTATACTTAAAAAATCAAAACTAGAATAACTTTGAAGTCAAACAACTTCATGTACACTATAAATTAGATGATCTTTTTTTATTCTCAAGAATCGCAGAGATTTCTTTTTATATTAAGAAATGATCTAATTAAAATTAAACCGGTTCGGGATAACGACAGAAACATTTAGAACAGGTCGAAACAATGACTACTAAACGCTAAGCGGTTTCATAATAAAATAAGATTGGGCTACTTGCAAAACAAGATTCTATCTTGGTCCAGACTTGGTCGTTCTACGGAAGCAAAAAAATAGTAACTTAAAATACACACATGCAGACTTAACAGGCGGATTCGTTTTACGGGGTTGCTGATGCGGTATCTGTAGCTTACAGGGTGTCGGCCTCGGTCGGATAATATCCGCCCGAGCTTGCACGCCTCTCTGATTTGGGTCGGCGGTGTATCGGTCCAAGGAACCTCCATTGCTGTGCTTTGAGCTGAGTCCCGTGTCTGCTTTCTTATAGCCTGAATAGAGAGAAAAATCCGTCTCTCATCAAGGAAGATCAATCCGATGAGAAATATATATCTTTTATCTATGTACTAAATACTACAAATTTTAAATAATAAACTCGACTTTTATTATTCCCCGCCGAAATTGTCATTTTCGTTGGAAGAAATTTATCCGTTGAGAGAAACATCATCGACATGACTTTTCATTTAATTAGCAGTTACCATTTTACAGCACAACTATATACTTGTGTGTGTATTATTAGAGTCAACACGTAATTAAACCTATATAAAAAGCGAGACGGATTTTTTAGTTCCTCGAAAAATTAAAAATCGGATCTATTCAATTCAATAATTACAGAGATGACAGAAGGGGAAACTTTAATTCTTTTCTTCTACTGTGGTGACTTTGACGCAATCATACATATATTATTATCAATTATTACAGTGATAAAGCGATAATTACTTCTACAGTGCATGTTATCGATCTTAATTTGACTCACCGATCGGTTGAGACTCTTGCCGCTTGCTGCAACACTTCCCCATGCTGGATCTCTCGTTCCTGGTCTACCTCTGCGCGAGTCCTACGCACCCTCTATCCTGGATACACTCGCGGGACAAGCCTCCATCGTCTTGTTGAAAACTCAGTCTGGATATCCAGCGATCGAGTCGGCGACAAGGTTTGTATATCGTACAAACTCTCAAAGTCCTCTCGTCCGTCCACCCATCGCCGGATTATCGGACTCGCCACTCCTGCAACATAAGGCAGACGAGATCTGTCATGATTCCGACCGAGGATTATTATCGCGACAATAGTCGCAGGATGCAGCGTCACGACGAAGGCCTACGAATTGCAGTCATTTGACAACGGGAAGTTGCTATGCTTCGATGAAGTCGGTGACACGATTGCGAAGTCATCGCGAGGGCAATGATTAACTACAAGTCAGCGACATCATCGCGATTATTATCATTTTTATCACTTCTTATTATCATCACTTTCCAATCATTCACCTGATAATCGAGCCAATATCATCACGATTCTCTAAATAAAATAAGTCTCCTAAAAAACTTTTAGAATATTAGGATCTATATAGTTTCTTCTTTCAATATTTGAAAAATTTTCAAAATTGACAATTTTTTTGTATATATTAAATACAAAACATTTAGAGCATAACGATGCAGTACATACAACTAAACTATGTATTATATTGAGATAAGGCAACTTCAGCTAAAATTGTATAGAGCGATGAGATAACAAAAGGGACATAAAAATACAAATCCAGCTCGTGACCAATTTTACTTAAAGCGACATATCCATCGGTGCTTCTACCAAGAGAAAATATCCATACAAAAGAAGAAACCAATAACTACAACCACCGGTGCCAAGCCGGCTACCAGCACAGCCGAAGTGCCCTTCCGATTATCTCCATACCATTAAATAGAACGAACCACCTCGTCCTCACCAACCAGCATACTCGGAGTTTTTAATTAAACAGTTGGACAGGGGAAAGGGATAAGGGCCACAGGATTTTCGAGTAGGAAGATATAGGGTGTTTGTTGATGGACGTGTGAATATTACGTTTAACGATCTGAAATCGGAAAGTATGAAAAGCTTTCTCTTTAAAAAAACGAATCGAAATAATGTAAATAGTTTTCAATTTTCAAGTGGAATTTAAAAATACCAGTATCATAAATATACCTTTTACTTAAAAGAACGGACTCGTTAAAATTATATTGATTTTGACTCTATTCTTTGAGACGCTAATTAAAAAATAGTATTCCGATAAATTGCGCTTTTTAACTGTAAATAGATAATAAACTTATGCTTTTTTTTTTTAATTTTACAGAAACTTTAGGACATCTTTGAAATTCGAAATAAACAATACTTAGCGTTAAGGTTTTATAATAGAATATATATATATATATATAATAGAAAAAAATGTAGGGTACAATTAAATTTCAGCGAAGAAATGGAATTCATGGAAGAAATCGTTTCAGTTAACAGTTCAATAGGCATGAGGATCGTTCCGATTAACGAACGCGCCTTTTACCGAACCACCCCGTGTGGACAGGTTTGAGAAACAATCGTCCGGAATCGATTTGGATGTGGGTCGGTCCAACCCCAGTGCCGAACGCCGCGAAAGCATGGCATACGACTACCATGGCATACGGCTACCAGAGTCTCTCGTTCGATCGGCACAACCCGACTACGGCTATAGGACAACTCGAGTACACCATCCCTAGTCCCCCTATCCATGTTCACGTGTATGTGTCTATGCAACGGGGTAATACATGAGTAGCGAAACGGTCGATATCCTACAACGTGTATTCGTATATACTACGACGTCACACTCGCCATCCGGTAGAGCTTTTATGTAGCGAACAATGCGCTATCGTGGACAAAGACGTATTAACGTTAGCATCAGGACGAAACATCCTGATCGTGGTCGTCGTTGGCTCCGTTCTCCGTAGAAAACTGTTAGATTGCGTGATAGATCGGAGAATGAGACCAACTTGAATTTGGAAAAAGCTACGAAAAACTTGACTCAAGTTCACCAACTTCAGCGCTAAGTTTGATCGAGCGAATTTTTCACTTGTAATCGAAAAAAGAATAACGGCTTTTGAAATAAGTCTATTTGATAGAGAGTTCTGATACAATTGAACTTTAGAATACGAGCTTTAGACAGATTTAATTTAAGATATAAAGTGCAATCCACTTAGCGCTGCAAATGCTTTGAAGCATTCTTTGATTGGTCAATTTATAAAATTGTTTCTTCTCGTTAATCAACGAAGTATTTGCAGTATTAAATAACCCGTGCTTTTAACTATTATTGATATACTATAAAGTCTAGACTTCTTTTTATTAACAATATAACGTCTACATTTTTTATTTGTACGATTATAAATTATAAATTAATTGAAGAACCAGAAAACAGAGCCATAGAATATGAATTTCGAAGATCATCATACATATTCAACTTTCATGTATAATAACAAAAATAACAAAAAAGTTATATCTGTGCAGAATTATGAAGAATGTAAGCTTATGATTTGAAATCTATATCCTCTAGAACTTTGATGAAAAATATTAAGCATCTATATTTTGCGTCTATCTGAAATTCTTTTATCTGCATTGTTACTTATTTTTTATTATCAGCATTATACATATATAAGTTTAAAGGATTCTTGAAACAAAAGATAATTTATTTACAAATATCATAAATTTTTAAGTTAAAACTTTAAATAATGGTTAATAAGATATTCTTATTAAATCTATTCGATAACTTAGCCTATTCGCATAGCAGAAAAATAATCTTTTTTTATCTAAATAAATTGCACAGTAAAAGAGTCTGTTCTGTCTCTGCATACGAGATACTAGGCGACAGGGTTGAATTATATATACCTTTCCGTTGAAATCTTAGGAAAATCGCTGCCCATTGTTATCACTTTTATTTTCATTTACGATTTCATGATACAACGAAGTGACTCCATCCGGTCCCACGTGATAAAGTATAAACGACGAACGTTTTAAGAATGCGACGGTGAAAATTTACCGTCCAATGACGCTGTATATGTGGATACTAACCGTAAGGATAGATCGTAAAAGCAAGAGCGTTAGTTATTCTCGCCTGATACAAAGTATCCCTCTTTCTCTCTCTCTTTCTCTCCTCTCTTTCTCTTCAGGTAATAACTTTGTTGTTTTCCTATACAACGCACGCCGACAACTTCCCATGTCGCCGATATAAAGCCACAAGGCTTAATCGAACATCTTAATAACATTTAAAGCCGACAGCGGAACAGCCTAAGCTGTTTGTCGAAGCATTATAAAGTACCTCAAAATCACTGAATACTAATTTAGAGCTGATTTTCCTATAAAGTAGCGTGAATAAATCATAAACAGATTTTTTTTTTAAGTTCTTTAACAATAAATTATAAATAATTTAAATAAAAACCATGAAAGAGAGTACTTATCTATTTTTATTACAAAAAGAAACTAACTAAAACCTTTATACTAGGAAAAGTAATTATCCAATAAGCCAATTAAAATGTATAATTCATTATTACCATAATTACACTTAGCGGCCCATAATGTGATAATATATTTAATTATTTCTATTTAATTTAATTTTTCTAAACTAATTTTTATAACGGTAATAGCTTTCTCTCTTGGTTACAGCCGTTCAAAGAATACTTTTGCCTTTCAGCCATTAAAGTAAAAAAAATGCGTGCACGCTCCCCCGTTGCTAATTTTATTTTCGTACTAATCGATAACGTTTACGCGTCCAAGGTAGACAAAGGAGCAACCACAAAGATTGTGAAGTACAAGGGTAGATCATCGCGCGCGTTGAAATCAAAGATAAAAGACCCGGTATGAATCTCCAGTTATCTCACTGACGTTATATTCTGAGTGAAAACATAAATGCGTCATCTCTTACAGCACTGACTAAGTCTGTGCTAACTAATCGCTTAGATTGATGAGACGCCTAATGGAAGTTAACGAACTAACACGTATAAAGATGAAGATCCTCTATAAATATTTCATCCGTTAATAATTATTAATAATCGTAGTAATTATAACGGTTCTTCACATAAATCATTATTTTATATTATAGAAATTATTGCATATACAAACATATCATGTCTTTGGACATTTCTTCTTGCTAGTAAAAACAAACGCATAGAGATCATCGCATTGACTGAAGCTGGAATCTGGCAACAGATCGCGTGCTGGAGTTCAGAGATCGAATTATAGGATTCAAAATTTCCGTGTGACACATGACAAGAATCGCAATCTGCTATCTTATGAAAGGTGCGGATTTTGCGATTCGATTTCCAATGCCAATCCGGTAACTGTAATCCGCTGTTTGAGAATTTAAGATTTAGTCTGAGAATCACCGCCGTATATTTGAATGTTAAAAAACAATTCAGATTCAAATTCTTTGTTTATTTCATTGTATTAAATATTTATACATTCATAAAAATTTATTACAAATTTACGAAAAAAGACAATGTGAATAATAAATTTAACATATTTTTTATACATGTACGTATCTTATATTCTCAAAAAATATTTTATTATCCAATATATTATTTTACGCTAAAAATCTAATTACATTTTTATAGTCATGTAATAAAGAGATTCAGAAAGTTTAATATTATTATGTTTTTTATTATTTATAAAATAACTCGCAGAGATGTATCTTATAATACAATTAGTGTTTCCTCCAATTATTACTTTTTTAAATCAGAAAGTGCCACAAAAAGAAGGCTGGATAAGTTGAACTTCGTCGAGCGGTGTATAATTAACGGATTTCCATCAAAAATCTTTCGTTAGCTATAGGAACGGAAAAACTGCTTACGGAGAACTCATCTCTCTTTCGCTTCAGTCAATGTTCTTCAATCACGAAACAAAACGGAAATGCGTTATTGTCTACCTTTTCTCGCTGCAAGGTAATACAGACAAGAGTCTCGTCGCACGACAATGCACGTTGTATTTCAGTGTGGAACCGAGAAGACATCCCTGCCTTCACGTTTCAATCCTTCGCGCTATCAGTTCTCCTTCTTGAGAAGCCCGGAATTTTGCCAAGCGTGTAAATCATAAAACATTCATCAAGCTGGCGTGCCGTGACGCCGACGAGGATAAGGTTTTGTTGTGCGGCAAAACGCACACCGTTAGATCCTGTTTTCGCACCAATCCTCCGAACTGAGACAGAGAGAGAGAGAGAGAGAGAGAGAGAGAGAGAGAGAGAGAGAGAGAGAGACAGCGACTTGCTTCTTGCTAGATCTTCTAACAATGATATATTAGATTCTGACGCGCCACTTAACAGATAAGTTCACTTGAAAGGTTTTAGTCGAAAATTTGAATTGACAACGTTTAAAGTAATAACGCAATAATAATTGTAATTAATAATTATATCAAACCAAATATGTTAGAAGTATGTTCTATACTAAAAAGAATATAGAAGATCTATTCCTTACGTAACTTACGTATCTTGCATAACAATCCTTGCAGATATGTAACCATCGTCTTTCGTCCTACATGCGTTCTACGAGTGTTCTACATAGTGCTGTTCTACATACGAACACACAATTGATGGCAATGGTCTCTCAGAATTATGTCAAACAAACAAGAGACAGTGTCGAAAGTAATAATAAACTTAAACTTTCACTCCGCGGTTCTACATCGTTGCACAGTTAACTAGAGGAAATGTACGTATTATACTTTTATCATTTCCGACATACACACTCACGCGAATGCACGCACACGCGTACGCGTATATACATGACGAAAAATAATACTCTACTGCAGTCGCTGCATATTTTTAGTCGAGCTCGCGTACAATGGAGGATGACAGGTGCTTTCAGGGAATTTAAACGAGTACATGCCAGGAAAATCCCCACTGCAAATTAATGTCGCGGCAAAGGGAGAAAAGAGATAGAGGAAAAGAGAGAATTTAATCGCAGAGAGTTTATGCGGGGCCCTAGGCAACATGGGGGCCTGACACGCGGCTGTTCCACGGTCGTTCCCGCGTGCGAGGACGTGGACGAGGAAAAGGAGGAGAAAGAGGCCCGATCACCAGCAGCCATGACTGACAATGAGTCACGTAAGCTCCGTGAGTCACGGGTGCACGATGTACCCACCTTCTCGGGGGTCGAAGAATAGACGTCGTTAGATGGCACCGATCTGGGAGAGTGAGTGCTCGACGTGAGTGAGGTCGTGCGCGAGTGCGGTTAGGCCCCCCAGGGTACCCGCATAGAGAACGCTAAACGAGAAAGGGAGGAAGTTTTAGAATATCAGTTTGTTTTGTGTTGAAATAATTCAGTAGACGTTCATGTGACATAACTACTTCTGATACAAGTTTGTTAGCCGATAGAGTGATACCGATAATATTTTAAATAGAAG
>NW_017306059.1:3361725-3374311 GCF_001594115.1 Trachymyrmex septentrionalis | reverse complement strand
TATATATATATATATATATATATATATATATATATATATAGAATGAACGTCATTTACAAATCTAAAGACGAGAAAAAAGGTTGCGGTTGTGAAATAAGAGAGAAGGGATATGGAATATCACCAACTAGTATGTAGTATAACTTTACACATCGGATACATGGACACATTTCATTACCAAATTTAAAGTTTGATTACATTTGAAAGTCATAATTTAAAAGCTCAGCTTTCAAGCTGAATTAAAATTATAAAATTAATATCAACATACTTCTCAAAATTATATTGTAAGAAGATTGCAAAGCTTTTACGATAATATGATAAACACTAATGACCATTGATCATATTATAACGTAGCAAAATGTGAAAAAGTAATTTTGACAGTTGCCTTCAGAACGCAAAATATTTATATGTAAGATATAGTGGTATTCAAAAACTCCCTATATATTCTGTAACCTCTTCTTTTCTCTGCTTTCAGACTACTTTTTAGAATTCCACGATTCTTTATAAGCAAAAGAAAAAAGTAGAAATATTTGATACAGTAGTTCAGTTTAAAAAAAAAACAAAGTTATTAAAATTAAGCTTATTGTCAGATATTCCTTTTTAAAAATAGAGAAAATTCCAGGTGAGTATTCTCTCGCGTCGTTTGATTGTACATACTGTCAATAAGACCTAAATGTAAATCTTTTACTATCGTTATTTCTATATAGTATATATATATATTATATTTTCTTGTAAAAGAAGGAATCATTAAAATTCAAACAAAAATCATATCATCTTTTTCACCTGTTGGAGACCTGCAGATTCCAAAAAGTCAGAGTCTCCGGCCAAAAACCAAAGAAATAACAATCGTGATAGAGAACCTTATCGCGCACTTACATATCCTCTTGTCTATCTCCTCGGTTACTGACCGGTAATGTGACATGTGAAAAATAGAACACCTGGAGGATGAATCGTAAAAACGCAGGTAAAGAGATCTCCGGCTCTTAAGTATTGAGCGTCCTTTTTTTGTACAGCAGATAAAGATACACGACACGATGTAATATCGCAGATAAAATTACCGTCAGGATTGACACTTATTTCTCTCTTTACTTGGAGTAATCTCTACAAGTTTATTCCCGTGTGAGTCAGTCATAACAATGATGCTTTAATAGCTAAAGTGTTGAAAGCATTGCGTATGTCAATGTTTCCTTGTCTAGACATGAATATTATATCTCAATGCGTTTAATCGTGATTTATATTGTAGAAGAATTTTCTTTTGATAAGGATGACTTTTAGGAATCATTTTTTCTCTTTATTTCTCAAGTTTATTCCCGTATTAGTCATGAAGATATAATATTTATATAGCTGTTAACGTATTAAAAGCATTGAGTACGTTAATGTTTTCTTATTAAGACAGAAATATTATATCTCAACAAATATAATTATGATTTATATATTGCAGCTTTTTTATTATTACTTTAGAGTTTCCTTTAATTAAATACTTACAAATAGTAATACGCCAAAGTAAAATAAGGAAGCAGCTCGTGTGTTTCGAGATCCTAGGGTGCCATTCTTCACTAGATTAAGATATTGGTAGTAAAAAAAATGAATACAGTAGTGGCTGAAGGGTCTTGTACAAAATACGTGTTCATTCCATACGCCTCCTTGCTTTCCGTGAATTACGTACCTCAGTCTGTTGGAGCGGCAAATCGCTTTACTTCTCTCATTGCTCGCGCCGCACCAGACTATTCGGTCTCATTTTTCTCCTTATCCGCTCGACATAAGCGCGGGGAAAGTCGTAGAACGCGTTTTGAGATATACTCCAAGGTCTCGTCCGGCAGTTAAATGGGATCGACTTCGCCTCCATTCGTTTTATATCCTTGCTAGCCTGCTTGCCTACCTGCCGCCATCGCCGTGCACTGCCCGACGTGTTTCGCCAACGTATATTCTTCCTCTGTGAAACCAGACGCGCTCTTTGGCTTTACCTTCTGCACAGGAACGTGGAAAAAATGGAGGAAAGCGGAAAAATCTGAGAAACAATTGTGCCCGGCAACGATTCGCGCGGAATTCGAGACTAAATCTCTTTTTTAACGCTTTTAATCCGATAACAGTATTTAATTGTAAACGTTGAAAGTTAATTTAAACTTTACGTTTTATAGGTATATAAAAAGTAAAAATTGAAAGATAAAACATTCAGTTTTACTTTATATCTTTCATAAGTTTAATTTATACACTGAAGATACAATACTTAAAATATTGTCCAAGAAATTGAAATTATATATATGTTCAAGAAATATTTTAATTACACTCTTATTGAAGATAATTTAAAAATATATCGAGTATATATATTTTAATTTTCTTCACAATCACAGTATTTTTTTATAGTTACCTAAATTTTATTACTATTCATTATTAAGCCATTATGCCATTTATAAAATGATTTATTCCAATATTTATTAGTTTATTAATATTTCTTTTATCATTAAGAAATTTAAGGTGATAAAATATTTATATTATTTATCTACTGACATGCTTCGAAAAAAATTGGAAATTCATTACAATTTGTTACAAAAGTTCTTTTATTTTTGTTTTTAAATAACTTTTAGACTCTTTTAATTTTGTTACATAACTGCAGAGGGCTCGTGGCATTTGACGTTTAAAACTCGCAGAGTTTCTAGGAGCGCATATTCCGGGAGAATTATAAACGACTGAATGACCAGCCTTTCAAGAGAATATTAAGGATTCAGAGAGTACCGCATAGTTCGCCGCACGTTCAGGCATATACATAGATGTAAGGAAAAGCCATTATATTGCGCGTTACGATCTACTACCGGCGACCAATAGTTCTACACAATATATACAAAAGCTGGAATACTGTTTCGAAATTTCGCTCCCTCTGTAGATAGTAAAATCTACGAAGCTCGTTATGGACTATCATCACCGCGACATTACACTTTACGTGTTAATCGTAAACCTTAATAAATTGCCCACAAATTACCTGTATAATAAGATAAGAGTGTTCCAGATCGAACGAGCCGTTTTTATATCATCTTAAATTCCATGGAAATTAAACTAAGCGTATCGTAAAAACAGAATTGGCTGAATTTCTTAATTAAGTAGGATGTCATTTAAGGTGATTTGATTAAGTGACAAAAAGTAATCATGGAACAATAGAAATAATAAAAAATCCTATTTTCGGTTGAACTGTGTCTTGATATTTAATAATGTTCATAAAATAGGATTCTTTCTATTATTTTTATTATTTGATTTATTCTTATTGATCCAATTTCCACTTATAATCGCAGAACGTTGTGAAATCTCGAATAAAATTTTCTCTAAAATGTTAAGAAAAATTATTTATTATTTACATTACAATATTCGATGGTTTAGTTTGTATAACTAAGTCTAAAGTAAGATTTTATTAAAAATTATCTTCAGCTAAACGACGAATAACGTTGCCTTACTTTTTTATGATTTATAAGCAAAAGCCTATTAGAGTTAATTCCTATATTTTTTTTTAATAATGCAACTTCAAATGTTCACATAAAGATATAACACTGTGCATATAAAAAAAAGCAAAAAATTCTAAAATATATATTATATAAATTTCTACGCGTTCTTTTCTGTTCACATGACTAAGTACAATATTTCAAACAGGAACAAATAATTTCGTCGCTTAGAAATTCTGGATAACCGACAGACTTCTATTCCGAATTATTCGCGCACATCAAGCCCGTACGAATCGGTTCAAATAATCATTAATAATTTAAAGGTCTCCACGGTCGATAAGCCGTATTATCCCGTCATTGCGGTCGAACGCTTAAGAATGGACTTTCACATACCGCCGGTATCGGCGGTCCCAGATCTAATCGCGGCAAATCTTATGCGCAAGCATAAGCGGGCAGGCGTGCAAATGCGGCCAATGTCGAGAAGGTGTCGACACGGCACTTTACATTGCGTTGCAGCACGCATGTGACGGTGCGCCCGTGCAGACGCGTTAAATCGATCCCTTTACCCAGACTCGAGTGTCATGATTAACTTCACGACAATGAGCAACGAGATAGACGCGGGGAGAAAGGACGCTGATAAAAAAGGGGAGAACGATCGAGGACGAAAGGAAAGCCTCGAGCAAGGACGGAATTAGCGCGTAACGATAAGAAGTAGGAAAAATGTAGATATGAAGTGAAAAATCCTCTAAGCGCTTTCTCCACCTGTTATATATGTATGAAAAAAAAAAAATATCTTCGAAGAGAACTATTTTTTTTAGGGAAATGACCGAATGATGATTAGAATTAACTACACTTGCGTAATTCAATTTTTCTTTTACTTCTTTAGAGATGAAAAATTTAATTAGGTAAAATTTAATAATATATTAATGAAAGTATTAATGATAATATAATTATAATATTGATTGAAAGAGTTGTTGTTGTGTCAACGAAAACATTTTTGCATAAGGCTTCAAAGAATCTAACTACATGACTGTGACGAAAGGCTCGAAAGGGCACGCGGGGCAATTTCAACGCGGGGGTGGCGCGAGATCTACAGCGTGGGGTAAACGTCTCTCTCTTCCATCGGGCCGTGTTAATGCTTCGAATCTGCTCGGTCTTCCGGCCAACGCGCCGACAAAGCTTTGATGCCCTCGCACAGTCGGAAAAAAGCTCGTGGAGGAGACGGAGGTGGCTTCACGGAAGGGGACTGTCAGAAGGGGATGCAAGCAAATAAGATCACAAGAAATCATAATTAAATGCTACCGATAAATTTATTTGACTACAAAAAAAAAACTTTTGTAAAAAACAACCAATTATCACTCTATAAAATTTAAAAAAAATTTTAACACACGTGTAAATCCAGAAATAGGGTGCGAACGAAACGGGGTACCATCCCGGCGTTAAATTCTCTGGTACGTACGAAATTACGTGCGAGATATGTTGCGACGATCATTTTTCGTGATTCATTGCGAGCGTAATGAAATTGACCCACACGTTCGCATTTTAATAAAAGGGCACGCGGCGTGTAATTGAGTCGAACCTGATATCTATGTTCGGCGTGGCAGCACTTCGCCTCGCGAGTTTTTCAATGCACATGCAACCGCACGTGCGACAGAGCCGCATAATGCAGCTCCGTGCTCTACCGTGCGTGCAGTTTGACGCCGAGCGGGAGTTCTCACGTGCGAGAATGCATTTCGCGCGACGCGACGTCCCGACGGTTGCTACACGTTTTTCGCGTTTCCGCCCGTCGGATCGGATTTTCCATATGCATCGTCGGGGAATATCGTAAGGATGAATACGTACGCGGGCGCGAGAGCGCAGGGAAAACTCGCGTCGAGGGAGGGATCGATCGATGCGCTCTCGCCGGTTCGCCCGGAAACTCCGTCCAGAAATAAGCCGGCGAGGGAAGATGATGATGGGACGACGCAGTGACGACGTTGGTTTTAATGATAACTCATGCGAGGATTCGATCGTCAAGGACGCTGGTTTATTTATTTATTTTTTCAATCTCTAACGTAGACTTCCGATTTCATTCCCTCGATTTACTTCCAAAACGGATTATTTATCCATAATGTGCTTTCAACATTGATCGATACTCACTGTTGTCCCGCGACTAAAAAGAACCTAATGGCACTATTCTCAAAATTAAAATAAATAAATAATCGGATTTCTTTTTTAACCTACTTTGGATACTATCATGTAAAATAATTAGACAGTGAAGTACGATAATTACGTATATCGTAATTGCTCAATGCACTTTTATCATTTATAACGATTCGACAGCTACAGTTTGCTACATTCATTGTTATTGCTATCACCATTATTACTGTATATATTTTATTATTGCTTTATTCATTATTTTACATATATTAATATTCGTTGTATTTGGATTAATTTTATCATTTGTAATCAGCATTAATTTTGAAAAATATATACATGTTACTATAGCAATTGCTTTCTCTCTCTCTCTCTCTCTCTCTCTCTCTCTCTGTCTCTCTCTCAACGATTCTGAGAATTGTATCAAACTTGAAACAAGCTTCGTCTCCGAAACAAACTCGTTGAGTTCCCATTAAACATTTCCCCAGTTACTATGTTGCATTTCGTATAATTTTATGTGCTCCAGTTTGTACCTATTATTATTTACATCTTACATACAGTAAATTATATATTACTAACAGTCGTAACTCTTTGTTCCAAGTATCTTCAACATTATCTCAAGTTCGAAATAAATATTTATTTCCTTACACTCGAAGTTATCAAATTTCTCACGTATTTTACCTTCCCTTATCGCTGCACTTCGTGACTGCATGTAATAGCTGCACATTTATACGTTGCAACATTACGCGTCGTTCCGAAACGAAATGGCCACTGTAATTTCCCGATTATAGCGTATCCGAACTCGTGAATCAAATCGGCGACTTTTAGGTTTCTGGAGCATTTGGACGCACCGTTTTAAAGATCGGCGCCCTGTTTCTCCCTCCTGGAGACTAGCTTACACGCTCATCGCTCGATATCCCGAAGCTGTTGTTAGGTCGAGTTTGAGGAGACTTCCTGGCGAACGAAAACTGCAGCACGATCCACTCACCGTCACGGTAAGATGGCTCTTGTTAAGGATGAATTGACGAAAATTATGGAATTGTAACTTCAACGAGAGTGCACGTATATCTTTTTTTCCCTAAAGGGTTTTGAACCGAATAATTCAGACTTACGAAAGAAATCGTACAGATTTACGTATCCTATATTTATACGTATCCTGAACTATAAATACTGTGTTCGACTATCAGTTTTACATGAAAATGTTTAGACGTCAACAGCTTTTTAAATGCGCTATTAAAATATTCTTCTCGCAAATTAAGCTTAAAGAACGAAAATGTAGAATAAAATCTCATTCCTTGTTCAATTCCCAGAGAACTTTTAATGGGTTTGACAAAGTTTAACAGACTTTTAATTTGAAGTTTAGTTACTGAGATTTAAATTCTTTGGAGTGGGATGTATCGTAATGTTCTTCTTCCAACAGAATAGATTTATGTATAATGTTATAATAAACAATACGGGAAATATATAATATCTTTTTAATATATCGCTTTTTTGCTGAAAAAATGATGCGACTGAAAGAAATGTGATTTTCGAGTCAATATCATGAAGGAATTAAGTAAACATTACTCTATCAATTATTAAAAACGAATTATTTTAATTTCATATAAAAGTTCTTTAAAATCATCATAAATAAAAAAAAATGATTTTTTTGTGGGCTGTGAAATAAAAATGACAAAAATGATATTTGATATTAAGAATATATTCTTTTTGCCAATAGTATTCGATTAGTCCATAATTTTCTGTCAAATTAAAAAACCATTTTTTTTTTCTTTTAGGAAAGTTAATTTTGTGAATTGTGTCACTTTTGAAGAAAGAGAACGATATTATTACAACATCTTATAAGAATAAGATATTATAAGATATCTTATAAAAGAAAAAAAGACAGAGTTATTATATTTGATTAATGTATTGTATATTTCAAATTGAAAGAAACTTACTAGAAATTACACTGTTTTTTGATAAATCATTGAATTTTATACGTAAAAATACTTTAAGATTTTATTAATCTTTTAAGAGTTAACATAAAAAAATTAAAAGTTCGTGATGCTCAATCGCTTTTTGCTAAAAAAAAAAAAAAAAAAAAAGTCCACATCAGATAAGTTAAAGGACAGGGTTTATAAATCTCGCATTAATGAGAGAGAGAGAGAGATTTCCGAATATCCCAACGTATCTTTTATTCTCACTCTTGGTTACACGCTATCGTCATTTGTGCCTGACCCTACTCTCAACGATGCCGTGTGAAAGACTCGCGGGTAAAGCGGGCACTTCGAGCCAACGACCGAACTATTGATAGTACTACCAACGTGGCCTTTGAGAGATTCGTCTTGGCCCCGCTTTCTTTTTCAGACGAGTTCGACTTTCAACATTGGCTCGAATAAACTTACTCGTGTCTTTATCATCGTAGATTCGATCTCCAGTTTAGCTTGAGAATTTCGATTAATTGGAGCTTGACGCAAAAAAAAATTGCGCATTACAGCTTACTGACAGATGCATAATACCCGTGTCGCTATCATCCATTCGCGTCGGATCTGGATCGACCCAGTCGTGATGCAATGCAGCTAATGAGCTGCGAGAGACGTTTCTATAGAACGCTTCGTAATACCGAGGCAGGACATGATCGCGCATTTCAGGTCTATTAATTATTATGTTCGTACGAGATTACTCTCTAACTTAGAAAAAGACATTGCATTACTTATTCAGAGAGATGCTTCTGAAGGAACTTCACTCTCGGTATTTTATTTGAAACTTTATATTTTAGAAAATTATTATGTAAGAGAGACAGTCTGTTTTCAAAAATAAAAATAAAATTGTAAATAACTTTTCGAATTTGTATATAATTTTCATTTCAGATTTATAGACATAGAATTGACATATATTTTTATGTAAAAAATATTTAAAAAATTTTTAAATAAAATAAAAACGGCAATTGTCATAACGTAGTGTGTTCGTAATATATTGCACAGTTTTATAATATCAGAAAGATATGCATGATGTCCGAATACGTATAGAAAATCGATTTTCTAAATTAACGAATATTAAACGGAAATTTATTGATAATTCCAATGAAGCATGAAATTGCCTCTGATATATTGCCCTACCGTCCGGCTAGAACGTAAATTGCACTCAATCTGATCATTTCCAAGTTAAGTACGACGGGTAAATAGCGATTAAACGTATTTAAGATTACATGTAAGGATTAATTAGTACTAAAAATTAAAACTTAAAAAGAAAGGCAAGAGAAAATTTTGTACATTAAAACAAAATATAGTTAATTTAAATAAATATTAAGTTGAATACTGGCCAATTAATTATTTATTAGATATAAAGATATATTTATTTAAAGGTAAAAGAAACATTAATTTAATTTGACTGAACATTTATTTACTTAAGTAAATGTTTAATTGACAATATTGAACTAAATATTTATTAAAATTAATTATATTTCTTTTTGTGTACGCATAACTTAAAACTTTTGCACACATAAAACATAAAAATTAACTTTAGGAGGTGCTAATAACCGTTAATTAATAATCGATACTATATATAAGCATATTATTAATTAATAATCAATGCTGTAAGTATACATATTATTATTAATTAATTAATATCAATTCAGAATATTGCTAACTAGTCTGTCAATCAAATGTAGAGAATTTAATTAAAAATACAAGGAATTCTATTGAGAAGGCAAAGGATCTAATCATCGTCGATAAACATTGGCAACAACAGAGAATTGAACGCGACAAGAGCATACGCTGTTAAACCGCGAACTCAATCACGAAAATTCGCTGACAGGCCCACTAAAACGAATTGTATAGCGTTTCGGTGTAATTACGCTCCCCGATATTGTATTCTTGGTCGCATTAGCAGTTGTGATTTTCGATAGGGAGTATGCCGTGCACACACAGGAGAATCCGATCAATAGTTACAATATGGTTGCTGTGTACACATACTATATATATACATCTTGCGATACATAAGCTAATTTAACGCCGAGCAAACTTCTCAATTAGTATTAAAGATGGAGTATAATTCATTTCTTCCGTGCGCAAAATTAATACTAACTTGAGACGTTGCGATATCATGAGCGAAATTGTCGCTACGTATTTCCGCGAGTATCGTGTCTCGGCAGCATTAAAATTACACGATAAATTCGGCGAAATGAGCATAGCTGTAATTTTGCAGACAATTAACAGCATTTTCTGGCACAGATTCATTTTGTATTAGGAGGTGACTTCAAAGCAAATGAGTATCTACTATATCGTATAAACATGAAGCAAATCCAAATGTAATTAGAGAGTGGAATTATTATACAAAATTTCAGGTTATTTTTGCAAAACAAATATGCATTCAACAGAGTAATAAAATGATACATTGATTTCTGGACGGTCGCTTTATGACTGTTGCTTATACCAATGAATATAAATGAATAATTTATCACGTATAATTTTTAATAATCCTATTTAAATCCATAAAATTTAGATAGTACATATAAATAAAAATAAAATAAAAGGAATATAAAATAACAAAACATATATGAAAACATTTTAATAAAAAGATAACATATGTATAAACTGTTAAAAATATAACAAAATATTTTAGAGTGATACTACCATTTTTTAAAAATACAAGTTTTTAATATAAAAATTTATGATACGATGCACTAGATATACAAATTTAATATCATAATATATCATTTTTTATAACAAAATAACTGGAATAAAGAGGGCAATTAATATCTTCCTATTTATTATATTTAATATTATTTTCAACGTTAGATGTAAAATATGTGAAATATTCATGTGTTAGCCTGAAAAGACTTCATCTAGTACATCTCGTTTGAGACGTTTTAATATATACAGCAATCAGCAGAAGGATGCATCGAGACGCGATGGATCGGTCGCGCTTGTTTACCGATAGTTCGACAGAAAGTTGAAGCGGCGCATACTTTAGCAGGGCAAAGGCATCGCAAGAGCTTCAACAGATGTGTCGATAAATCCGCGTGTTCATAACCGCGAGTGAGCGTACAAACGATCGAGCGAGCGAGCTTCCTCGTTGCCGCACGAGAGACGACGATCCGAAGCTACGGCCCTGGAAAATTGCTCCGCTTCGGCTGAGAGAAAGAGAGAGAGAGAGAGAGAGAGAGAGAGAGAGAGAGAGAGAGAGAGAGCGACAGAAACGTAAAGGGTGGTTACCGTGTGCCGCTGCCGGTGTCTATTAATGTCGCGGGCCTATTTCCGGATATATCTCGTAGTTGCCGTGCGAAAATTTACCTCCCTCTTGCGCGGAACGGAAATCGATCGATACCGCACTCGCGGGCGCGCGGTCGAATGGGGTGAGATGGAGCGCGAGCGCGAACGAGTGCCACGTCGATTCCGTAATGAAAAAGAAGAAACAAGGGCCAAAGGAGAGCGTAGACTTTCGCAAGAGATCATTTGGCTAAGCTTTTCTTCCGTGACGCATTCAGGGCCGAAAGCAACTATGCGTCTTAATTCCCTTAATTATTGCATAGTACATTATTAATTTCTTAATCTGAAATTATTTATAGATCGAGTATTATATTCTTGTCGTTCATTTAAAATTGAAAGTCCAATTTTTATTTCGGGTTTTAATTAAATATACAGCTACTCATTTCCTTGTTATATTTCGCATTGCATAAATAATGAAAAAAAGAAAAAAAAACAGAACGATAGTTATAGTAATATCTCAATTATATATTTAGAAAATTATTAAAATAGTATGTAAATTAAAAAAGAAAAATATATAGAATATTGTTGAACTGATGATGAACGGGAAAGTGATAATTCAACATGAAAAAAAATCAGTCGAAAATGTAAAATAAAATTTTTATGAGGCTTTTTGAGAAAAATCGATTTTAAATATTCGCCAGTACGTGTATTTTAACTATGCCTCGACTTAATGGATCTTGCTTGACTATCATATGTTTATTATTGTGCTGGGTAATCGAGAATACACAATAAAAACAAGATTTTCATGCATGATAAATTTTATTATTTTATAAATTATTGAAAGCGTTATTCATTCTATCAAATACGCAATTTCGTTTTTTAAAGTAAATTTTATGAACGCTTTCTAATGCGTTTTGGTGCTTTAATTTATCAATTAAATCTGGTAAATATTTGAAGTCGATTTTCTGGAAAACAAAATTTCGAAATATGAAAAAAATTTTATTTTTTCGCTTGTTTTTCCATGTATAATCATCTCTCTCCCGTTTGTAGCATTAACGCACAAACACTTTGTGTATAATATATGTTCTCTCTTATTAATTTAATTCGTACGATAGAAACAAACATTTTATATAAAGTGTATTTTCATATGGTATAAAATGCAAAATTTGCATAATAATGTATTAGAAAATCGGAAAAAAATATTCTTTTACTGGTTTTCAATCGTTTTGCCATTTTTTAATTTTAGCTTCATCTATTTTTACATATTTATTTTTAGCTAATGTTTTGATTATCATCAATTAATTTTGGAGCAGTATAAAGATATTATATCCATAAACGTGGTATTTTACATTTTATATGTTACGAGTTATATTTTATAAGCGAGACTGATAAACAAATCATACAATCTATCGATGTGCAATCGATGAAAGACGCGATTTCCGGTATCGCGCAGCACTGAATAAACGTTCGTGCTCTGGGAGCTCAAGATACTACTTGAACATACGCGCGGTACATCGGATAAACGAACAAATTGCTCGATTGCAAGTCGCAGCACGGCGGACCGATCGATGCCGTTGTGGAGATTTCACAGTTACAGGATGCACCGCGAGCAAGATATCAATTTTATCTCGCTATAATCGCGAGTATGCATTGTGAAATGTAATATTATATTATAATCAAAAGACATTTCTGGGATGCAGCATGTTGTGATAAAGGCATATTTATGAGAATTGTTTATGAGATAAATTTTAGTTATTTGTGCTGGCTTGCATTTTACAATACATGCGTGTGTGTGTGTGTGTGTGTGTGTACACACACACACGAGTATATCTGTAC
>NW_017306059.1:3353650-3360699 GCF_001594115.1 Trachymyrmex septentrionalis | reverse complement strand
TATATATCTATACGCGAGTTGTAACACGTATCAAGAAGACATTCTGAATTCAGTCGACCAGTGTAATCTAACTTTGTAGGTCTTATTATGAATTAGCTTTGCATATTTTATACAGAAAACTGCACTATCTACTTAAGCAATTAAATATGTAAAAAAAATACTTGAAAGGAGATAATGTACCCTCTCGAGGATGAGTAGTAAATAATGCTTGGAAGACGATTACACGCGAGAAAGAAATCAAATTGAGCTCTTTATAAGAGAGCGAGAGACAAGAATGTATGACGTAAAACCATGAAGAAAACAACGCAAGATAATTTTTATTATCGCAAAAGGGAGCGTTGTTGCGTAGTTGAGAATACATGGGGCAGGAAAAGGAAGAAGAGAGGATCGGCGGTCGGTATATGTATTTTTAAGCGATCGCAGCTGCGGTTTGCGCCAAGATTAGATAATACGTTGCTACGTCTCGGGTTCCGACAAAATCCCGTGTGCATCCTGCTTCAATGAACATACGTCTCCTGCGAGAATACCTTTCTACGTAGAGAAGAGCTAGAGAGATCTGATATGGGGTAAACTATAATATCTTAGATACTAGCATGTTTATCGGTAAACATATACAGTAAGGACTGTTTTTAAAGACTCTTGCTTTCCCAATAAGGCAGCTCTAACTGATCAATCGCGACATTTTATATGAAATAAAGAAAGCAAAATTTTATCATATTTTATTACATGTTATCGATTAATTAAATTAGATTTAAGACTTGTTAGCTTTAAACGTTATGACAAGAAGATTAAACATATAAGAAAAGTTTTCAATTAATGCGCTGATATCTGAAACGCTGTAACAGTGAGAGTCAAGTCTCTCACGAAGCGAAAAAAAAACATGCAATTCCATGCGAATAAATTCAATATTCTTTATTTTCAGCAATAGCTATTTGATTAACAAAAAAAAACTGATTACCTATCGATGTAATAAAAAAGAAATATGGGACTCGATAAAGGGATGAAACCCAACATATGTGATCGATGCAAACCAATAAACGAATTCAGGGCACGTCTTATTGGAGAATAAATTGCATGCATGGACCATCGAAAGCGGGAGCAAAGGATAGAAATCGAGTTTCACAGAACGTGGACGACGGTGTCGAGAAATCATCTCTCGGTCGTCGTTAACCACGTACTGTTGGCATCCATTTCTCTGATCAACGGGGAACGGAGGGGACCGAACAACAGCCTTCACACGTGGCGCACAGATGTGCTCCTGATGGATCACGGTATTACCGGTTGTGTGATTGTACGCCTTTCACGAGCACGCGAGCGTACATATCAACCCTTAAAGCTCGTAAAGCTTTTTTTGTCCGAAGTAAGCCTGGTTAAATCGAGAGAATACAATATAGGATGCGCCGAGAGAGCAAATGAATAATATTTATTTGCACTCGAACAATTTATCAAATATTTTCATGAATATTTTATGTCTACTATTTCGACACGCAAAGTTATTTAAGAAGCACAAATACAGTTAGAGGCATGTATTTTTTATTTCTTTTTTTAATTATTTACGTGGATATACATAATATAGCGCAGTAATTACCGCGAGTAACAGCAAGCTGCACGATTCGTTTAAAGAAATCGCGGTCGAGGCTGCAGATTCGAGGGCTGTTAACCCCGCGATGGATGGGTGACGAAATGGGACGCGACTGGGTCGAGTCGAGTCGCGTGTGTGTCTTAGAGATTCGAAGTGAAAAATCACGAAGGAAGGTGGATTGTCTATGTCTTGAACCGTTTCTTTCGTATGTGATATATGTGAGACGTTGAGAATATTTCAAAAATAGATATATCGGTATTATTGAATGCATCCACGTTATTTATATTTCCCCTGCTTTTTGAAATGCGACTTATATTTTATTCCAAACTACGTTGAAGATATGTAGCTTTGATAAATCCAAAGCAGTTTGTTGTTATTTCTATCTTTTATTGTCTTATTCTCTTCCTTTCTTAAAGGAAAATTATAATTTTTTTTTTCGAAAGTTTATTCATACCTCTTTATTTATAAGAAGATACAATTAATTGGACATTAAATGAATTAAAACAAAAAATTACGTGCAATTTATTATATCTTTGTAATATCAAAAAGCAAAAAGTTGATCTTTCTCGTTTAAATTTCATTAAAATTCATTTTTTTCTTGTTCTAGCTTCAGTTAAATTATGCTTCTCCCCCGTTATAAGGAATGAGATTAATATCAATTTTAAAATGAAGAACTTTAATACGAAGATAAAATACGTAATTCTGTTACATGAACTTACGACTCTTATGTCGTATAATGTGAAGTAGCGAGTCTTTTGATGGAGTATTAATGTAAGAAGTTTTCCTAACTACCAAGGAAGAAAAAGCTAATCGATATAACATTTTACAGGTCATTTGTCGTTTCTCATTGTACACTCTTTTGATACTCGCGGAGTACATTTTGTGTCATCCATGTTCTCTCAATGAATGTCATCCGTACGGGGCAATGACTTACAGCTCATACGTTCCTTTGAAGTGTTTGCCTATGTTTTATTTATTTCTTGTTCCGGCGTATCCTGAGCCATATCTCGATCGAATTTTCGTTCTTTGTCGCTTCGTTCACAATACAGGGGATACAAAAATCCCCCGAGTGATGTTTCTCATCTGAATAATATTCGCGCAGCTTCCGGCAAAAGTATAACCAAAAAATACTTACTTCATTGAAAATGAACATAATTAACTATACGGTATTATGCCGATATTTTATTAGCCGCGTTCATCTCGCCTATTTATTTAGATAACTATAAGCAAAGCTTTATCTTTCTGCCTCTGATATCAAATAAGGTACACATTTGAATTTCTGCAGAGAATCTAAATGGCACTGATGCGTGTCTTGTGTATGCGTAATGTACATCTCTGAAATATCATTAACTCTGATTATCCATATAGAATCCAATTGACGTCTGACCTACAATCTTATAATTCAGTGTGCGTTTCAGCTCGATTTAATCCTTAACTGATGATGTGGAAAAAGTCGGCACAATTGATGGTGAAAGGTCTCTTAAACTTTAGTTCTTTTTTTTTTACGATTTCTTTCAAATAATCTTTTAAATTTGTATATAATATTATAATAATAACTTTTATTAATTATCTAATAATATAAAATAGGAAAAAAATATTATCACGTCGAAATGTAATATCTTTGATTATTTATATATTTTGCATACAAATAAAAAGAAAAGTTTAGTTTTGCTCAGATTTAAACTTTAGTCGCGCAAATTCAAGAAACGTCTACAGAACAAAGTTGCTTTATTCTCTCTCTATATTTTTTACTTTTTAAATATCAATATAAGACCTAATTTTCTGAAGAAGTCGAGAGAAAGATATTATTTAGTTATTCAAGGAGCTACGTAGTGAAAATTATTTCATGGAAAAATTGTCTCGCTTGAGAAGATATTCCCTTTAAAACGGATAGTTATTTGAAGGAAGGTGAAGAAAGAAAAAGGGCAGGCAGCATGAATCGTCGAGTAAAGAACGAATAAAAGATTGCCAGCTGACTCGCGTCTGTCGCTGAAATCACCGCTTCGCTAGCGAAGAAATTATTGGCCACGCGGCCGATAAAATTGAGCCGCTCTTTTCTCCCTTGCTTCTTTCACGCTCGAGTGTGTCGATCCATCTATGGCAAGATATCGATCCTTGATTCTTGTTCCGAGTATCTTTCAACGACTTCTGTATAACTTGCGAATCTTAAAGATGTACTAACTACACTTAAATTGATGTACTCAAAATAAAAAAGAAAATCGATCTGTTCAATAATTATTAATGGAAAAGTTCTAATTTGCTGACGTCCAAGAGCCCAAGAACTGTCAGCTATTGTAAAGTCTAATTTGGAAGTCCGTTTGGAAATTCAAATTTATCTTTTACAACAGGCTTAATGTGATTGAAAATAATGTGATTTGGATAAAAAAAAGAATTCAGATTTAAATATAGAAAATCCGTAGAAATCTCTTAGTTTATTCCTGTAAATCCAATAGCCGCTTTAGAATATATAATACTTTCATATTTATTGTATATTTATTAAAATAAAAATTCATCAAAATTTTTGGAACGATTTTTAACGTTAAAAACTAATGAGATTTTAACATTTAAAAACTCATTGAAATTGTAACAATTTTTGTTTTTTCCACAAAACAAGATAAAAATTTAAAAAAAAAACAGAAACTAATAAGATTCCCTACAACTGAAAACAACAATAATAAAAAATTCTGTCTATATCTATTTCAATACATATTTTTCGCTTATTATTTCACGTTCGATCTAGTGCTAATTATTAAAATGTTATTGTAATGATTTTTTGATAGTTTAATTATTAATTAGATTTAAACCGGTTCTAGTAAAAATAGACAAATTTTATCTCGAATTTTATTGACGGCGACGTCGACCTTTCTTGTGAAATGTACTTCGCCTCGAATCAACGTCTAAGCATCGATACTAGGTCATCGCGATACGGTTCGACGAACGCGATGTTCACATAAGGCCGGTTTCTTAAGCTGAAGAGCACTTAAGCGCACTGAATACCGATGAGTCCTTCGCATTGTCAAGTAACGTTCCAGTTCCGCTTACGCATTTTTCACCCGTATACGACAGAAAAAAAGAGAGAAGGAGAAAGGAGATGACAGAAACACTTCACGTGCCATATGTCTTACGTATAGCCGATCCGTTCGGTTAAATGAGCGAATCATTCGGTAAAAAAAAAAAAAATTGATAATTTATGAACTCGTTTCAGATACAATTTCGCATTTTGTGTTTATGAATTTTAACATCCACTCTTTTTTTTATAATCATACGATAAATTATTTCATTTTATAAATAATACAGAATAATTGCAGAATGCGATGTTTGATTCAAAAGAAGAGTAGGCCAAGTGCATAGTTTGTGAAAAAATAGAGTTTAAAACAGAATTAGAAAAAACAGATTCATAAATAAGAAGTTTTAAAGTATAAAGGATCTCTGTTAAAAGCGGAAAGATACGGACTCATAAATTATGGACTTAAGATCGTCGTGCTAACAAAGTTGCTCGGAGTTTTAACTTTAACTAAATTCGCCTTTTCTAATTATATTAAAGATACAGAGCTATCATCTCTCTAAAAAGGGACAGAGCAGATTGCTTAAGTTCAGCTGACTTCATTCAACTATCGCGCCGGTGCAACTAAAAACCCTTATTCTGCTCTTAATCCAAAACGCGCCACAAATACTGCACTGCAGGAACTCCGCGCGTTGTATTTCAATGCTATGTCATTAACAGTTGGAAAGTGGTCCCATCGCTCCGCATCTCTTTGTTCGCAATCGTGATTAAACTCCGTCCTGGTATACGGCGTTACTTTTACGCGCCGCTGTCGTTACGCTCTCGCTCTCGATTGTCGCGTGCAAGCGCTGGCAGTTCGCAAATTCCAGCCTTACGCTCGCCTGATTACAATCAACAATATAACAATTAAGAATATTCGCGCGAAAGAATTACGTGTTGTGGAATTGAAAACGCTGTATTGTGCCGTTATATAATTATTTAAAAAAAAAAAAAAATACTTTATAAATCTAATAATATAATATCGCAATTCATATACCTTAAGAAACTTTAGTTTCAATCATGATACATGTTTTATTCTCCTTGTGCAATTTAGAAATTCCCAAAGCCGGTAATTGTACCGTGCATTTCAATTGTTCTCACGGAAAAAAAAAAGAAAAAAGAAAGCTAAAAGCAAGAACGAATTCATTAAAACTGCACGATTAATATTTTAAACCCATACGAGAAAATCAAGATCATGTAGGATATCAATCCCCGAGGGCACATAACAGCAATTTGATAGCGTCCCTCCCCTTCTCTCTCTCTCTCTCTCTCTCTCTCGACGGATCCCTGTGATCATTTCGCGTCCAATTATTTCGCGGAGGCAACGCGCGCCGCGCCTCGTTACGGGCTAAAATCGGGGAAACAACGAATAAGTGGTGCACCGTGGAGAGAGCGAGAGAGTATATATACACGAGGCAATCTCTCCCCTCATAATTCCAATCATTCGCCAGATTTATTCGCTCCGCGATGAGCGTGTCCGATGCACACCCGCCGACAACGCGGCGTATTTTGCTTACAGAATGATCCCACAGTCATCATGATAAATATTTAGAATGGATTTCTTATTTTCCAATTTAATTTTACCGCGGTTTTAATATTGTTTCCATTTAAAAAAGACTGGGAAAAAAATGTACTAAAGCTTGATAAATATTTATTTACCAACTAAATATTTACTTATTGAATAAATATTTACTTAATGAAAAAAAATTAAACCAAATTAATGGTTCTTGTAACAAGTAAATATATCTTTACATTTAGAATTCATATATTTATTATTTTTCGTTGGTACTACTAAAATAAATAATTTATTAAAAATTTAGTACATTTTTAATATATTAACGAACACGGTATACATAATTATTTCCGTACAATTAATTACGTGGAGTATCATAAAAGTGAGAATTAAATGTAGGAGCAAGTTCTAAATTTAATGTAGACCAACAGGCTCACGTTACGATATATGAGAGTTAAACTTGAGACGAGAATCCTTATAAAATGAATGTTTATCGTGGAACACTACAGTTGACGTTACGCTACAACCCTTTAGCTTTTCAACATCTCGTTAACTAGAAATTGAAAGCCTAATTCTTTGTCGAGATAAAGATCATCTCGAATATAAACGAGCGATCAAATTTCGAATAGCATGCCCATCTCTCTCACGGCTCTAAAATTTCAATTACAATAAACTCTAACTGACAAAGTCTTTTTCCACAAGGATTTCCATCTGAGATTCCGACAAAGAATGGGTTTCTCAACGTCCCATGCGTTAACCGCGAATCATCCTACATATAACAGCCGCGCTACCGCGTCTCCGTCGCGTCGCCTCGCGTCGTCTTTGTCATGGGGTCGCACATTGCCGACGACGAGATCGCCCACGTAAAAGAGAGAGAGACTCTCGATAATTCAACGGAACAGGGCGAAAAA